>NC_089196.1:19786460-19850868 GCF_963930695.1 Labrus bergylta
GGGAGTCCTCAGTTCTGTTTCTGAAGAGAAAAGTCTGTCTCTCTGTGTTGCTTTAATCTTATTCACAGTGGCACACACTAACACACACAAAGATATGTATAACTCACTGTAAAAACATTAGGGTAGGCTTTTATCTTATCTGAAGCTGTACAAGTACATCCACACATAGACAGACAAGTGACACCTTCCTCAGCATAATGACAGCAGTATGATCTGTTCTCTCAGCTTACAGAAACCTGCCACGAACAACTCAGGTGGAGATGATGCCTCAAGCTGTAACAGAGACTCATTTTTAGTATAAATTCACAGAATCTGCAGGCGTGTGGTAAGGCACAATTGCAATGATATCGTCACCAGAGTCAATAATAAACTGAGGAGCACATGTATATAAGATTGCACAGCAGGTATGTTTCCTGTTGAAAAGCAGCTTCAGGAAAATTCAGCAAGAGTAAACAAATTGTTTCAATGCAATAGAGCCAGTAGAACACAGTCAGAACAGCTTATTTACTATAGTTAGGAACATCTTTACTTGACAGTTTCTAAAGGTAATTAGATCAAAATAAACAACTCTAAATCAAATATGTATATAAAAAAAATTGTCATCTAGATCTTAATGTATTTGATATTGTGTTTTAATTTGCATGCTTTTGCTTCAATATTCATCACAAAAAGGTTTAGACTAAAAGTTAAAAACAATCATTGAAAATGTCACATTGCAGCTCTGCTATCTTAACCCATCATTAGTGTGATCTACAGGGCAGGTATAAATGTCTATGAAATTTTCTATTTTTCATCTGAAAGAATTTGTTCTGGGCCACTGATGACACTTATCTGTCTTTAGAATGTTTTCGGCGCTGGCGATTCATAATAGTATAGAAATAGCTAATGCTTTAGAACCAAAATATAAACTTACATTTTTACATTTATAAAGAGGACTTCTTGGCTAACAGAATGGTACGGAAGCATTCTCTAACTCAGTATTTAGTGACTGGTTGAGCTGAGCTTCTCTGAGCTGTCAATTACATTTTCAGTTTTTGTTTTGCATTTTGGTTTCCCCAAAGGTTTCAACTTTAATTTTGATCAAATTTTTTGTGGATGTTTAATTAAACCTCAAACTTTGATTAGATTTTTGCATTTTTTTTTGTATTTCAAGCTAAATTCCAATGAATCAAAGCAATGCAAATGAGCTATTCTAAATTAGTTTGTGATTGGTAACAAACAGAATATTTATAATACAATAGTTATAATTCAGTAACCGCGCATTTTGGTTTATCCTCTGCTTGACTTTTTAAAAGGAGATAAGACGGGCAATCAGGGTTTTTTGTTTTGTTAGATAGCTTCAGTTTGCCACATCAGTCAGCTCTCAGCAGAGACTGGATTCAGCATGCAGAGTTGTTCAACACACAGGACCGGTAAAAGGTGGCCTATCTACCCTGAGCAGATGGCATGTATATCCCTGCATGAACGAACACACACAAGCATTTGATGCCACACACACACACATACACACATACTGAAACACACAAATAGAGACAGTGTGAGAAGATAAATGAGGTGTAGATCACTGTAAGACTAATCATTGGGAATAAATGCAATCTTCTGTTGTGTTAACACCACATTCAGAAGAATAAACTGAAAGAGCTTAACAGGATGTCACAAGATATTACACTCAGATAAATAAATAGAAAATAACAAGTGAAAAATAACTTTGATTATGGAGAGAGTGCTCGGTTGTAAGTGAAATCATTGCTACAGTCAACCTCTAAATGGAAAATTCTGGCTGGGCTAATTGTTGAATTTTGTTCTGATAGTGCAGAATGATGAGCGGATACATGGACGGCTGCTAATCTGATCGCACCTGTTTTTTTTATCTAATTTCACGGCTGAGCTCCAATGCCCTCTCACACTGCTCCCTCAACCTGAATTTTATCCAGTCTGAACATGGAGATGACTCAAGCTCCCTTTAGATAACGCTGAAGCCAAATCTATTGCCCCTGTGGTTTGAAATCTTGAATACTATCTTGGTAAATACCATGGGAGCCATTAACTGCTGTAAGAAATAAAGAAATGTAAAAAAAAAACAAAAAAAAAACAACTAATATTTATAAAGTAGTATACAGATCGAGGTAACAGGGTTGTTATGCAAAATCATTCTTGAAGGTCTCAGTGTTTGTAAAGTTAAAAATCTGAAGAGTTGCAAAATATTTAATTAACTGCATCCATTTATTAATTAGCTGCAGTGTCCTTCAAGTGCCCTAAAATATGCATGACTATAATTCTCCAAACCTTGTGCTAACAAGTTAACAGCTCCCATTTTCAGGGGTTGCACTTAAGGCAGGTTTGGGTCTCTGCATCAACCAAACCTACTCAGTGTGCTACTGAGAAAAGGGCAGTGTGGTGCAGTGATGTTTGTATTCTCATTTACAGCCTGTGGCTAAGTCAAGCCACTGGAAAGGAAAAAAATGTTCTCCATTTCTTAAGAAAAATAAAACTCTTGGGGCTTAGCTAAATGAGAATCTAAAACTGTAAAAAAAAAAAAAAAAAAAAAAGAGCAAATGACTAATAAGCTTGAGTTAAAGTCAAAGCAGCAAATTTAATTGAAGATTTCTAAAGTTTTTTCCCAGCGCTCCAAATGTACAGACTTTTATGAGGACGGGATGCAACACTTTCTAAGCTCTAACAGTGAGTTAAGTGGTGATTAAACTCCAAATTACTTTAAAAAAGATGTTGAATGTCAGCTTTTGATGCAGTTTTCACTAAAGGCGGGACGATTTGGATTCTGCGGTTCCAATTCTTTGTGAAGTGTCCTATTTTTGAAGCCACAGCTGTTACAACTGCACAACTAGACCTACACTGCTCATCTGACCTTTCAGCTCTGACATGTCGCTGTACTACACTGTCACTATCACTGCTCTGCTTTGCCTCTCATTTTTGTCTCTTCTGCTCATGTGGGATCAGTGTGTCTTTGTGCATGCAGGCTGGCAGCTCTCAGCCATGTTCGCCACCCCTGAAGGAGAAGCAAGCCTGTCCCAAAGTCGCTGAGGCGGATTAGTCCGTCCTCTCTCTCACTCTCTCCTTCCACACTCCCTTTTTAAACATTTTGGATGGGCTACGGTTGTGGAACAACAACAAGCTTACAGGGTTGCCAAAAGTTTATGCATTTGTTGAGGTGACTCGGCGTCTTTCATGACACAAAAAGGAGTTTAGAGTATGTATAGGTTTAGAATTTGGCTTTTTTGTTCAGTCACATCCTTATAAGGCACAGTTTTTAAGTTTAAAAAAACAAACAAACAAAAAAACACTGACTGGCTGTGTTTGGTGACCTGACAATATTGTAGAATTGAATAAATACAGCCCTCATACCCAAACAAGATTTTTAGAGACAATAATGAGCATATTAAGGTATTAGAATTGTGGGTAGATATACAGTCAGAAACACAGACAGCATGTGTGGCTCATCAGCACTAAGTAAAGAGAGCTTTCTTTGTCAAAGTGGATTCAAAGCTATGAAAGCATTAGGGAAGAGATGTAATGATGTGTCTTAAACTTTAGCATAAGTGCTTTTACCCTTTTTTATAATTTATACTATAAAGACATGTTCCAGACCAAGCTTTCGGGTAGGGATTGGCATTGACAATAATCTAAATGCTTGAGTACTCTCATTACCTTAAGAATCAGTACTCGGGTAGCTGGGTTTCTTTCTTTTTTATTATCACAAAAAACAACCTTGGATACAGACCTCCCAGTGCTCCACTAGTGTTTTCTGTGGTGTGTCACCCATCAGTACTGTGATTCTGTTGGACTGCGGTCTAAAGACCACAGTTCAGGATGAAGAGACAAGTTATGGTAACATGAGTCTGTGGTGAGAGCTGTCCACCAGTCTGTATTAACAGCCAATTTGCTGTTCTGCATAAGTCTGCTGTTTTTTTTAAATCCATGATGGTAACTTGTACTCTGGCTCGACAAACGGAAGCTCTCTCCTTCCTCAAAAACTTAATGGGAGCATTTTAAAAGTCACCGTTATTTAATCATTAGCTTTACTGGACTGGTTTATCTTCTCCACTCTGGTATAAGCCCATGTGGTTATGGTTAAACATCTGACTATGCAAGTTTAACAGCAAATATCTTAAACTGCGCAATCGTCGTCTTTCGTTTTGTTTTTTAAATATGCTCCAGCCTATGGAGTAATGTGTCCCTACCGTAACTGCCATAAAGCAGTTGTTGCCGTAATCCGGATCACTGCCCACTGTGTATAAGTTGAATAAAGGAGTTACACCTCTGTGAAGGGTTCATTATATTCTTAGTCAGTTACAGAAACCCAGAAAGCTCAGTTAGACATTTAACGCTAATTAAGTTGAAAAATTGTAGCTTATAACAACACGTGCACGAGTAATGAAACATGACTCGGTGATAACGTTAAGAACCGTACCATCCCTACTTTCGGGCAGTTAAAGTTAATGCAAGCAAGAGATATAGCTAAACTTGATTTGAAGAGCCATAAAAATTTATTTGCATTGAAAATAATGAACTTTTGAGCAAATTTGACATAGGAAGCTGAATGAACAAAGCCTGTCAGACCTGAGATTCTTCTGAAGTCTAGACATTACATTGACAAGGGTTAGCTTCAAGGCAGACTTGACAAAGCCGGCTTTCAAACTTTTAACAAACCGGCATCGTGATGTTTTCATTGCAGCAACCTTTGAACCCATTCAAAGCACAGCAGCATTTATGCTTTGTAACAACTTAATAAGCCACACAAGTACAAATCTTTGACTTGTTGGTTTCAGTATGGAAGAGGCAGTAAAGTTAATGGTGACACGGTCAATGTAGAAGTCAGTGAAATTCACCAGCCGGGTGGGCTCCTGGTGATTCTATGACCCCATACAAGAAGCTTCGCTTTCCAAAAAATCTGTAAGATATTTTTTGAGTTGGAAAAATTCAGATAAAGACAAACTCTTAAGAAAAATGAAAAGAAAATTCCCTCTGCTAAATAGTGAGTCTCAATTTCCTTACATGTTTCTGTGCCTCTGCAACTACAAGAATGGCGGCAAAGGTCAGCAATACCCCAATCCTTATTGAACTCATCCATCCTGTTTGAGATGCTAATGTCTTTGTAGAACAGATGACTGAAAAACAGTTGGTATGAGTGCATCAAACTGTCAGCTATAACTATATAAAAAAGGTTGGAAGAACATGTGGGTCCTAAACACCCACAGCTGTTGCTCAGCATTACTCACAAAGCTGGAAAATGACCTGAACACATGAAGTGACTATCAAAGACATATGATACTCTTCCCTCTCCTCCACTCTGACCAATCTTTTCTTAATGCTAAGCAAAGTTGGGGGGTTGTTGAAGTCACACTAGACAGGTCAAAGTGTACACTTAAGACAAGAAACATCTTGTCCCTTTCGCATCTTTTCCCTGTTGCAACACATAAACCCGGAGAGAGACAAAATCATGTTAGGCAGAATTGTCAGCATCCCTCTCACAGCAGGTTATCAGTAACAAAAAGGCTGATAGGTGCAGCTAAAATTTCAGATGGAGTTTCTGCTCTCCTGCAGGTTAGAGCGTTGGGAAAGTCACTAAAATAATAAAAGGTGGAACCCCCTGAATGTTGAACTTGGACTACACAAACAGTGTAATGCTGAAGATTACAGCTCCTTTTGAAGCAGCCCGTAGTGACGGAAGACCCGGTCAAAGGTTAGGAAGGCAGTGATTTTGCCATTTTGGGTAGAATTCTTGCTCTTTTGTGACAGGCTGCCACTGTCATCTCGTTTTCCCAGGGGACGAGGGCAGAGGTTTGGCCTTTGGAGGAACTATGCTCTTTGGTTCCAGGGAAGCAGGGGAAACATCACTTCCCTTCTGTCTCAGGAGACATGAGCAGACAGCCGGGAGCAGACCTAACAGCCTTTAGTGTCCTTAGATGGTGACTCACTGACAAGAAGGGTGGGACTGAGAAATCTAAATAGCTGACAAAGCCTCCTTCTAATCACCACCAAGCTGCATGTCTCCCATGTCATCGTTATTCATTATTCTCTATATTCACGCAGGGGCCAGTTTCCTCAAAAAATCATTTTAATTTAGCCACACAATAGTGTAGGAAATGTATTGTGTTTACTTACAGGCCTAAATAAATGCTTCCTGAATGGACAGTGATATTTCAAAATTACTATTTACCGTTCCTGAATCATGCAACCCTATCAAACAATAATGTAAGCTAGGTATTGGTCGTATGGTAAAATTAGCTTTTGTCAAACTGCAGCTTATGCATAGCAAATTTTACATTTTATCATAACATATAGTCTGATTTTGATCTTGTTTCCATTGTATTTTAAGTTGCTTTAAAATAAATGTGTCAGGTTCCTGTCTTAGAACAAAGCAGAAGCATGTTTGATATTTCCTCCTTGAATGTGACTTTGTGGGAGAATGGTTGCCATGTAAATATGTGGAATAGGGCTGGAGACAGAGGTTGAGCAGGTATTAACAAATGGCAGCACTCATCAACCTGAAGCAATAGACTTGGCGGACAAAACCTCTCTTTTGTCAGCATCATTGTTGAAAGATTTGGATGATGTTTTATGAATTGGTTGAGCATTTACAAAGCACAGACTGAAGGCAAATGATCCAACCTAAAGACGGTTTGCAGCAATGGCTGAATAGATATAAAATAAATCATCAAAACTAATGAATTTCGTTCGCCAGAGCATTAACATAACTGTTGGCTTGTCATAGCGTCACTTCTATGAACACGTTAGAAAACAACTCACTCTGAAACAATGAGTTGAAACAAACAATGAGCTGAATACTTCAACATGGGTTGCATGTAGGGTCAAATTAATTACGCTATATCTCTATTAAAGCACAGCGATACACAGCCAGGCAGTGAATCATCACCTACTTTGTATTTCAGATCACAGCCACACTTCCTCTGGCTGCTCCTTGTTCAAGCTGATTAATCAACATTCAGCATCCAGGTAGAGCTCCAGTTCTATTAAGTGTCTGTTAAATATAATTTAGAGCCTGGATTTCTTTGGCTGTTTTCAGCGTCAGATAGAGAGGAAGCAGCTGTGAGTCTTTTGAGAAACAGCTTGTGCTTGTGAGGGTTTTCAAACTTATAATCAAAGGCCAAATGAAAGATCACACTAGACTGCAAAGTTTGCAGGTAACATATGTGGAGGTTTGCCTGACTTTAGCACTCTGCTAGACTTGCTGGAAGGCTCTGTCAAATTGAGGCGCTCTGAAAGACGCCTTTCATATGTTCATCTGAGAGGACGGAGATTGTTTTTCTAATAACAGAATCTGCTGTCAGTACTAGTCTGGTCAATTAAACCCCTTATTTCCAGTCAATGCAAATCACATTCATTAAGAAATGGAAAATTAAAAAAAAAACACCATGTGCTTGAAAACTTTCAATGTTCCTTCCTGTGTAGATATATGATTGTACCACACACACCACCGGTTGCTGGATGAATATTACACTGCTCTACACATCTATTAGCTTAGCCTTAAGCCTGTGAGCCTGGCTTCGAATGAGTGACAAGAATACAAATGTGTTGCAGGTAGCGCTTGATTTTTTTGACCTCGGTTGTCATTATCTCAACTCTGGTCAGTGGGACACAGAGCAGCATCACCAGCAAGTGTATCCATAATTAATGACAGGGCCACTATGCAAGAGCACACAGCGCCAATCAGCTGTGTTTTTCTGACTGCCCATCTAATGAAGACGGTAAGTCGAGTTGTCTGTGTACATGGCCTCCCAAAGTGGTGGACAGTTATTCCTATGCATGTCCTCCATTTGATTTAATCCAAAAGTCTCATTTGAAGAGATGAGTGGTGCACTGAAACCCATCTCTCTTCTAACACATCATTTGGCCCGCCACCAATCACATAAATTGGTCAGCAAAAACTTTCATTCTGTCCTTGTGAAGTTAATCAACTCATCCGAGCACCCATAACCCAGAAAGCGGCCTATTCATTGTCTCCGAAAAGGGAGATTTTTCTCTCCCAGGGCCTCCATGGCAAATAGGCAGAATCGCACATTAGTTTTCTCCCTGGGTGGACTGCCAGTTTTGTTTGTGGGCTGTAGCCTGGAGTGATTGAATAGCTCCCCGAGGAGGAGGCAATTTTCCAATGTGAGCATCTCACAACTGAGAAAACCACAGTGCCAAGAAGGTTGGGAGCTGGGGGTGTCACTGTCGGGGGTTGGCGGGTGCTGTGTGATTGTATGTTAAGTTATGGTGGTGTTTCTTTTGGAGTGGGGAAGCCTCAGCTCATGACTTGATGTGCTTCCAGAGGAAAGGTTTCACAGAGGAAGCTGTTCTGGGTTTTAAAACAAATTTTGGATTTGGATTCAGATCTATCTATTACAATATCTATTACAATCTATTAAACACTCTATCAATCAATTAATGTATTACAATATATATATATATATATATATATATATATATATATATATATATATATACACACATTTATTTTTGTTTGTCTTGATTTGAAACAGTGAAATCGATGTCCGTAAGCCTCATGGATTCTGTCAGATCAGGCGGGCGGGCTATCCAAGGAAACGGGGTTGTGGACGGATCCTGGAAAAGGACAAACTAACTATCGCGATGGTGTTTCGCTTTATTGTGGAGAGTTGGGAGTGAATCAGTAGGGGTTTATACAGGGAGCAAAGTAAGCCCAAACAAGCAACTGCACTTTAGAAAACAAGCCCAAAAACCCGCAATCGGCGACTGACGATATTTGCAAGCGACTTTACAGAAAAACAAGCCCAAAGTCGCTTATAACAAGCGGACCTGGCAACACTGCTGGGATGACAGGTACAACGCATAGACTGTAAATATTACTGGACGAACCCCAAAAACTAAGTATTAGAAAAAATAGTGTTTAAGACTGGCATCTATTATTATGAGTTGCAGCTACCTTGTTCAATATTATTCCTGCAGATGTGGCTAATAACAAAAAAACACCCTGAGCTGTCACATGTAGTTAACTGTACATTTTGTCTTGTCTGAGGTATTAATTGAACACCTTTGTATTTCTCCTATAGACACAGTGTGGATTAACCCTTCATCTTAACATGAAACAAATATAACCTGAATTATTTAAATCATTAACAGGTCCCAACTCTCTGTGCTTTAGTACAGAACATACAGTAACTCATTTATTATTAACATGAGCTCAGTACATGGCTGTATTCTTCAAACTATTTCTTATACTTTATATCTATGTGCTTTATATCTTATTTTCATTCCATATGTTATTTATATTTTATATTTCTACTGCTATATTCTGTATATGAGTTCAGTGAAAATGAATATGGTTATTAATATAGTTTTTTTTTTTAATTTGTTAACAGTTTGCTCAAACCTTAAGACACTACATCAACCATGTAACGTTAATGTCATCCTCTATAACCTACACAGCACATTAGGTTCAGTTCAGTTTATGTTACTGACGGATAATTACTACACAAAGTTTGTTTTTTAATGTCCACATTTGGAGTATAACATTCATCATAACGTCAGATAACCATATTTACAGTCTGTGGTTAACCACCGAGATGAACCTTTAGCTTCTAACATCACACAAACTCATTATTTTCAACATCTTAACAACAAACATTTCTAAACCATTGACCGTAAATAATGAGCTACACAGTTAGCCGACTGGTTTACAAGCTAACGCTAAACAAGCTAGGTCCGTAAATATAAACACATGAGTAAGCAATAAATATAACACTACTATATCACTTACCGAAAAAAACTGAAGCATCAACTTGTTGTATGGTCTGTTAACCGCACAGCAAGCCATGTATGTTGTCAGATATGTGTTAAACAAACTCTCCAAACGAAGTAAGAAAGAGGAGAAATCAGACGGATCAAGCTGTTAGCCTCCTGACCTGCTGACCTGAAAGACAGATGCAGAGCTGTCAATCAAATCTGACACAACCAAATATGGGCATAGTCGTTTTCCTTAAAAGAATAAAATCCGATGAGTTATAAAAAAATCCACCCCCCCACAGTGTGAGGAGAAGGGGCCGTCAACTTCTCAGATATATCTCGTTTTTTGAACCAGGCTGTAAACATGTTGATTCCTGTGGTAAAAACGGGCTTTTTTGGCTGTGGGCTTATGGCACTTCCGGCGCTTCTGCAGCCAGAACTCAAACGGAACCTCGAGGAACTGCAGTTTTTTGTACTTCCGCATAGGCTTCATTTTTCGAGACCAGAGGTTGCCCCTTGGTACAACGCCGTAAGTTTGTGTGTTTTCTTTGTGTCTTCCATTCTTCTTCCCTTTTTTATGCGCAAAAATTACAGTTTTGGTATCACAGAGATATCTGTATTGTGTTTTATCTTTGCCTTTCTCAGTGGCTTGAAGCAGTAAGGACTCAGTAGAAAAGAAAGTTCGCACCAACACTGAAATCAAAACAAGATGACAGTTCTGGGACAGTTTACCTCTGTTGGCAGCACTGTCAACATTTGTTCAAACCCCACCCTTCAAACTGATGAAGTAGATTAGCTAAGTTTTTATGTATCAAAGCCATGATAAAAGAAACAACAAAGAGTTGTTTTCTTCAAACTGAACTTTGTGATTAATGAGTCGTGAATCTTTTAATGAATTGTTACCTTTATTCTAGATAAGCTCAAAATTGTTCTTGGGAGCACAATCGTTTCAAAGGGCTACTGTGCTTGGCTCTTTTATGTAACTGGTTATGATCTAGTCCGGGCCTTTATGCTAGAGAAACACTAGAGTGTGACATTGCCATTAAATAATAGGAGCTTTAGTTTCCTCCGCTGCAGTCAACATAAACCTGGACGTCTAATTACTGTTACATGGTTAATTTAGGCCTTGATTGTGTTTACTGTTGCTCACCCTTTTGGGAATGAAGTCAACTGTACCCTGCTGCTAACTCGCAGATACTCACCACTCATTCACTCAAAAACACCCACACACAAGCGCAAAAGAGGAAACCGACAGACTGCTATCCTGAAAGGAAAAGGCTATGACAGTAACAAGGAGGGCAGATGTACAGCCAACTGGTGATCCAGAAGGCACAGCAAGAAAAACAACTACACAAAGCTTGAGCCATTGAAGTAGAAACCCTAGTCCACACACAAACAGCAGCAATTCAGATTCAATTCAGAAGTTGCTATATTTTTCATGTTGTTTGGACCTCAATGCTTCTCAATGGAAAGCCTTCATCTTCCATTAAAACCACAGTTCACATTTCAGCTTTGGCATACAGTGGAAGCAGGCCAAAAGAAATCTATTTTTTCAGACTAGGCTTTTAATAAATTGCACACTTCCTCTGATAAACCCTGAAAACAGCACAGCAATAGATAAGGTTATCATACATGCCTGCATTAAAAGGGAACATTGAAAGAAATGTGTTTTTCCTTCTCCTGAACCTGTTTCCAACTCTGTTACCTTTAGAATTCAGAGCATTGTGACTTTAACATTAAATATACCTCTTATTTATAAGTCTGAATAGTGGAGGATACAAGCACAGTAACCTTTTGCTTCTTTTGAGAAAAATGAGAACATGGTGAGCTACGGTTGGTTCCTTTGCCCTTTGCTTAGAAATCTGCTTCCTTTCACAGATCGACATGTTATTTATTTTGTATTTTTTATCAAGAACACAAACAAAGGAGTTCTATTTATCAAATATGTCACAGGTCTTACTTTTAAGAATATGGATCACACAGTGTCATTTGATATTACTGTCAAAATTGAGATTAATTAAAACGTTAAGTCTTACAACATCCTTTGTCGTGAACCTGCAGTGCTCACCTCTGCAAGATCTGAAGAGGTATGTCAGTAAGTCAAGTGTTTTACAGTGTTGTGACAGATCTTTAATTCAGTCTAAGTACACTCCACAGGGAACGTCATGACTACGCACTCTGCGTTTTATATTGAAACAAACTCGTTTCGACCTTTTTGTTTGCTAACCTCTGACTTTTGCTCTCTCTCTCTCTCTCTCTTTCTCTCTCTCTCCCACATCACCCCGTAGCTCAGTGACACTTGTGCAGATGTGGGTCGACAGCTCTTTTTGCATTGCAGTTTTTATTCCTCCAGAGGCGAAGAAGAAAACAAACACACTCATGAGTAAGATTTGGTGTTCTTTTAAATGGCCTCTGTGACACGGTAAAGTACTCTGTGCCGAGGAAGTCACATTGCTAAATGGGAAACATTTCAGACTGTGGGACTGCGCTGAATCCTCGGGGCTTTAAACTAAAATTACTTTCAAAGCATTAAAACTTTGTGTGGAGAAAAAAAAATACATTTCTGTCCAGTTTTGCTTCTGTCAGGATTTAAAAGCTAAAAGGGACACGTTGCTATGTATTACCTTAATGGACGCCTGCTGGTGACTCACGAGGGTACTGACAAAAATGATAGCTTCTTTTAATAACGAACATTAAAGTCGCGTTTCCTCAAAAGAAATTAAAAAGCAAGTGTGACAAATAAGATAGCTAATTAGAGTGGTAATCCGATAAAAATGTCTCATCAAGACATAATAAAGTGTATCTCTACAATATTCCAAAATTACTCCGCTTTGCACTTTGCTGTTTCAGCTTGAAATGTGCTGTGACACACCATCATTAAGTTTTTAGAAATGGGGGTGTTTTTAGGAGGGTTTGTGCTTACTTAATATATTTCTGTTAGTGTGAGACTTTTAGTTTTGGAGCCAAAAATCTCAGAAGCAAACATTAACTCATGGTCAACGATCAGCAACCCCATTAACCTCCCTGTGGATATAATATTGTCATTTTGTGCAATGGGGAAGTAAAAATCAACAAAAAAAACTCTTTCTGGATGACAAACAGGACTTTTTGTGCATTATGGTCACAGAACGATAAGCAAGGGGTCAACACAGGACACTTTAGTGCCCTGCGTGTAGCTCAATGGCGTGCAAATGTCACCCTCCATGCCAAAGGGGATTGTTTACGAAAGCTCATAGTTCAAATAGGAAAACTGAAAGCTGTTACTGTTCCCCTCATCTCTTTCTACCTCTGTTCCCCTGCTGAGAGCAGCAGCAGTTTCAGAGAATGGTTCAATGACAAGTAAAAGCTCACAACTTCATGCCGCCGCTGTGCTTAAACACTAACTCAGCCTCTGTGGAATCTGAAAGGCCCAGGCAGAAAATACAAAGCTGCACCTGAGCGGCTCGGAAAACAGACAATGATGCAACTGATCCTAACTTTTTCACATCAGCCGAGAGATTTGCATCGGAATAGCTTTAAACCTGGGAGGTATACATTTCGGGGGTGAATATTTATCAAGCACACACAATGTCTGTTTGCTTTCCTGACAAAGAAAATGAGATAGATGAAGACAAAAGATATGTTTGAACACAGTAATGACAAAGGAAGATGTGATACGTGCGTAATCTGAAATTGAATTTTCCTCCAAGCAGTGGAAGAGATATTTGCAGTAGGTTTTTCGTTTTGTCTTCTTAAAGTACGAAATAGATTTACCCTGAACAGAATCTTTTTTTTTTCTGTTTAAGAAAAGAATCCAGAAAGCCTCTTTGATGTCGCTGACAACTTAGGAGTAATGAGTAGATTGCTTTTCTCAGTGAAGCCCGGCAAATCATGAGATCAGGGGTCAGTCTCTCTCCTCAATCAGCAGTCACTTGTCTGAGGGGTTGAAATGGAAAGTGGCAGACACAACGTGAATTCCAATGATCTGAAGGCCAATTAATCATTCTTCAAGAGGATAATGAAAAGGAAAAACAATGATCACAACCAAGAGCATTTACCTTGCTCTGAGGTATGCTTATTGTGGTATGCTTCCTAAGAATAAAAACAAGCTGATCTTTGTGTTATTGTCTAACAATAAGAAGACTTACTGTTGAATTTTGACTCATCACTGAACAGCACTTTGCACTTTGCCAACTTAACACTGAAATAGTGATTCTTGGTTACATGGGGCCATTGGAACAAAAACATTCCATCATAATAATTTAAGAAAATCATAAAATGCAAAAGAATGAGCAAAGATTTGAGCAACCTGTCATTTGTTTCTGTCTAGGTAACATACAGCCCCCCCCCCCCCAAAAAAAAAAAAAAAACACTTGCTCGCTACAGCTTGAAAAGATGGCTGTTGGGTACAAAAAGCTGTTAATTGAGTCTAGTCAAATAAACAACAAATAATGGTAGAAAATTAAATGCAAGGCTCCCACAGAGTTATTAGGAAATGCAAAGTAGGGCACTTGTTCCCTGTGGGTTCATCACTATGGGTGACCTTCTTAAGAACTGAAAAACTATTTTTGTCATTTGTAATTATTAAAATATTGATAACTTTTGTGGTTGCAAGCCTGAGTTTAAACTTCAAAAATCCATCAAAGTGTCATCAGAGCAAATTTAACACAGGGCTATGTAATTTAGCATCCCATTTGGACTAATGCTTTGCCTGTATATTTTTAAAGGAAATCAGTATTCACAAAATTCATTCATTGGGCTCCATATTACAAATGCTTGCCTGAAAAGGACTTTTAACATATTAAGTTTCAAACAAAATGTTTCTAAATGCCAATAAAAAAGACTATTTGCCTGTGAAAATTACAAATTTAGGTGATTTACCCTCCTAGATCAAGTGGGATAGGATGACAGACACTTCTGAAAGCCTCCAGCTTGGCACATGGCATGCATTTTTTACAGATGTATAATAGCGGATTATTCTCAGTGAGAGAGTACATCAAAGAAAGGGCACAAGAGAACACTTGCCATTTACTTGAGGTAAGTTAACTGAACAACATTCTGGTAAGTCAACAGACCAGAAAAACCCTAGCACCCTTACAGCGCAGCTTCTTTATCACAATTCCTCAGCTGCTTGTGGAAAAACTTAGCACAGCATTTGCATACGACAGAGCATGAGTACAATGTAAGTGAGTGGAATTACAAGGCTGAGGAGCCACTCATTTACATTCTGACATGCACAACAAGCATACTGTGTAATGTGTTTTCTTTCCTAGCCATATCCCTTCTACTTTACTACTACAATAAAGCCAAACATGCGTTGATTATGTTCTTATACAGCCCTCTTGTCGGTAATAATATAAAACCTGAATAATTATGAAGTCATTATTAACTTTATCATCCTTTGACTTTGTGAAGGGCATTGATTCGCCATTCCTTTAGTGCCGTAAAACACGAATGTCATTCAGTCACTCTTTGATACATTGTTTCAATTAGCTGCTCCTCTCATATTTCCCAGGATCATGTTATACTGATGGCTTTGTAAACACCAATACGTGTCTTTTTTTGAAACATGCCCCAGAAAGGCTAAGGATGGGAGTCAATTTGCATTTAAATTGAAACAACAGTGCTAGTGTGGTTTCACCAAGTACAAATCACTATGCCAACCAGGCTAAAATTCAGTCCTGCCAATACCCCAAATAAAAAACATAATTGTTTGGTTTTGTAAAGGGAATATTAACATTTGCATGTCTGTGTCAGAATCAAGCCAACCCAATCTATCACTAGCTATTATTCCATATTACCAAGGAAACAAAATCACCCAAGTCTCCAGCTCCACTTTATCTCCCCTGAGAATTATAAAGTCATGTAGTTCATCGTTTCTATTTCGATGACGTAGCCAAATGTGCACTAACTGCCCCAGTAGTCACGGGTGGCCACGTGGGGCCAGGCCCGCACATATGGGCAATTGGTCCTACCAGGAGAAATTGTAATGATTATTATCATTTTCAGGCCCATATATTTTCTTCATTTGGTTGGCATTTATTGAAATAATGATTTTTGTGGTGGATATATTTAAGCTTTGTCAAAAAGTTTTTTTGTATTTGACTGTCTCGTGGCATAAGTGTATGTTATACTGTGTGTTTTTCTGGGAATTAATGTCTGAAATAAAGGATTTAATTTATATTTTTAATGATTTTTTGTTTATTTGTTTGTCAACGTTACCGTCTGCTGTTAAACCAATAGGATGGTTTTGAGTGTTAACAACATGTTTACAAACATTTAGCTCCTAGCAGCTGCATTTGGCAGCTAGATATTATAATTTGCTAACACATCAGAGCCTTTATCAGCTAGCAACTACCTTTTGAACATAGTACAGACTTTAGCGGCTAGTGACTACCTCGTAAGCATTGAATCTGACAGCTAGATATTAGCTTGTAAACATGATTGAATGTTTATCAGTTATGGTTTAGCTTGTGAACACAGCAGCATTATGCAGCTGGCAGATAAGCTGCAAACGCATTCAAAAGCATAGATGCTGAAGAAATATTTTCCTTAGGAGGCATTGAAAACAATGCTAAAAGGAGAGAAGAAATTTTACAAAAATTCAAAGCAGTTTACAGTTGACTCTAAATGAATAACCATATTGCTCTTTATCAGCAGGATGTTATACAAAATGCATTTTATGTGTGCCATATTATCTTTATAGGTGTGTTCATTGATTGTTTTTTCTGCCCCCGTGGCCAAATAAACTAAGGTTTATTTTCTATTTAATGTCCTCTTCAGATGTTGTTACCTGTCCTCTAAAATCCCATCTGCTGAGCTCAAGGTGTGCTGTGTTTTAAAACTGTGTAGTTCTGAACCTGTTGCCAAATGGTGGAAATGAAGTGAAATGTGTAAGCTGCAGAATTTGAATCCTCAAGCCCCTGTAGCAACATGTATTTTTGAACCTCTGTCAGTCGTTGTTATAGCTTGCCCTAGAGTCATGGAGAGAAACCCCTTCACATTCAGTGCACCCTCTGAATTGTTTGGCTCTGATTCAGGATCCGAAGCAGATGTAATTTGGTTTGGGCTTTTCTACAACATTTTCAATGCCTCAAACGTCTTTTTCTTAATAGATTGAACCGACCTGTCAGGTAGCAATTTTTCAGTCAGTTCCTGTGCACAATGCACATTTGTTTATGATGTCAAGAACTCAATCCCTTCTTTCTCTAGGCACTAAATACTGATCTCACTGAGCAAATCAATGCTCAATGGTTAAATAACTCTTAAAGAACTATCAGTTTAAAAGAGAAAAATCTGAAAGCACCCAGTGATTTTATGTTGTTGATGCAAAGAAAGTTGAACATGTTGCTTATAAGGTTCAATGTATGTGAAACACATAAAACTAGTATTAGCTGATTCATAGACGTACATGACGTCACAGTCCTTTTCCTAGATGGTGGTCAGTATGGCCTCTGAACAGAACATTATAACATGTGTGGAAATGTCTAAACGTATGAGAATTTAGCTCTATTTCAATAGCAGGAGTCAGTAGTAATGGCGAAAAAGTGGTTTTAGTGGCTATTGCTTTTAGGACAATGTAAAAACGACAACGCCACAGTGGTTTCCTATTTTTAATAAATGTAGTAACTTTACTTTAAAGATAAAGATAAAGATAAACTTTATTGATCCCCGTGGGGGGAAATTTGTGCATTACGGCAGCTCAAGAAAACAGGGAATGGGAATATAGTTATTAAAAATAAAAATAGAAGTTAAAAATCAAATCAAACATATTTACATCAGTTAAATAATGAAAGACCTGCGGTAGTTGGTACTGTAACAAAGAAATGATTTAAATCAGATTCACGTCCAACATTGTTTATTCACACAAAGAAATAGCAGTAGACTGCTAGGCTAAGTAGCTGGTTCCAACATTTAATTAATATAGTTCAAGTTTATCCCAATACAAATACGTACAGTATATTGCATGATTTTGTAAGTCTTACTTATTTATGAAACATGAACAATAATCCAGTACATTACAATACAAAATTGTGCTCTGACAAGTGAATAATTCTTCCTATAAGGGCCTGTTGGCCACTGTACAGAGTGTTCTAGATTAAATTTAGAGTGATGATGCATCTTGGTTCTGGTTGGAGCACAGGCTGCATCATATGTGTGGGTGATGGTATTTTTACTTGTTACTATGTGAGGCAACTTTCCAGAGAAAATCTTTAGTGTGTCTTATGCAGTTCCAATGGCCATTATTTCGCCAGTAATCATAGCTCAGTGATCTGTAACAGGTAGCGTAAAGTGACTCCCCTCAGCTGGTGACAGCTCAGTTACCATCTCTTTTCGAGTTTCGTAACAACTTCCTATAATGGAGAGAAGTGGTTTCAAAGGAGAGAGAAATGAACTGGAAAGGGAAGTACACAGTTAATGAGGGGATACAGGGAGGGAGTCAATGATGCCTGAAGTCTTAGAAGACATTTATTTAAGCAATTGTGGGCACTCAATTGCACTTGATCAACAGTATGGCTCAAATAGAAACACTCCTACCTCCTTAGATTGTTGAAAAGCATCAATCAAAGCATCATTCTGTTCCTGCAAAGAAAAAAGCGACAGACTCTTTTTTGCACCTGATGATTGAATGACCCTTGCAGGTGCCTCTGTGTTGATCTGAAGTAAACAGTTGAATCTGAGTTAGGGAGCTGCTGGAAGAGGGAGTGCACATATATGTGAAAGGTGAAAGAAGGTAATTCTTTCCTGATAATAAAGAATCTGACTTGTGACACCTCCAATCATTTATGAGCTTGACGTGTGATGGGGTTTGATTTGATGTGACTCATCTTGCTAGTGCTGGAGACAGCAGGGTGGGAATGAAAAGTCGATGCACCACACTATTAGTACCACAGGGAGGATTCAGCAGGAGATTATCTCTGATTGTGTCTCTGTTGGTGGGAAGACAATTTATAGTTCTTTAATAATAATTAGTTGTAGTAGAGTTCTAGATTCCAGATAATCCTATTTTTCTACGACTGACATGGTCAATTGAATAATGTTTCTTTTGAATATCCCTGTACGTGGCAGAAGGATTAAACCAGTAGAAGAAGAAACAACAGAGAAGCCACTCCAAGACAGAGACAAAAACTATTCTAAAGGTAATGTGTTTTGTTTTTATATCATACCGTTGATATTTTGCTTCTCTTGAGTTGTTCAATTGGAGAGATAAAGGCTATTGACTAAGGAATTCCTGATTTCCATCCAGGGACTCTGTGACATTTTACAGTTAGCTCCGATATCTTAACAAGTATCAGATGTATATACGTCGCTCAAGACTACTGTCCACTGGCTTTTCCAACCAATATTACTAGCTCACATTCTGATTTATCTAAATAATTTAAAATAAACTATGATGCAGAAGCATAACATTATAGCCCATTTTATTCTCCATAGAGGTTGACTCCCTCTGACTTTGGTGATCTCCTGACCTTTAAACTAGCGCCTCCATTGTTGACATTTGTAGATTTGGGGGAGAAAAGCCCTGAAACTAATGGATTTAATGCTACAAAGTTTAATACAGACAATCATAGTACATCAATAATGATTCTTATGACTTTAGTGATCCTCTGACTTTTCCACTAGCATGATAATGAGGCTGACATTTGTGGTTTTGAGTAAATAGACCAAAACTATGAGTGCCATTAAATTTGATATAGACCTTTATGTTCTCCTTATTATAAACTTTAATTACGATGTAGATCCCTTAGCAACAGTTCATACTCTCCTTTACTTTGGTTTACGACCAAATGGCTACAAAAAAACATTGCTATCAACCTTTACTATATTCTTTAACGGTAATTATTCTGTGAGCTTGCAGACACATTGAACTAAGATGCTGAACAGAGTGTAGACATTGTACCAACAACATCCAGCAGTAATTACAGACACAGTATTTCCTGCCACTTAAGAAACCGAAACTGGGATTTGTTGGGGGGTTCTATTTTTCCCTCTAATCATGTTTTAAAATGAAGAAAATAAAGACATTGAAAGGTGACCCTTGGAATATGTTTAATCAAGAGTTTATTTTGTGTGGTTAATGAGTAAATAAGTGGATTTTAAGGATCTAGGTAACCATTGGTTATCTCATAGATTATGTCCTCTAAACATGACTGAGTAGTTTTTAATAACAGAGCGCTTACATTTGTGCCGGTTCAGTGGAAAGTCGGGTTGTTGAAGGTATAAATTAAATAATGTTGTGTTTTCCTTTTTTTTTTTTAACATTTCTCTCTGACAGGACTAAAATAGAACTTGGCCTCAAATAACACAATGGTTCAATTCAAAGCTCCTCAAGGTCTAAGAATGGATTTATTTTTTAATTCAAACTGCTTGTTCCACTTCAAATGGTCCCCGCTTTATCAAAACAGATGATTGAAATAAGAAGATGAAACCCCTAAAATACAGAAACATTGCCACATTGCTTTTTTGTTTAAAATGTATATATCCCTTGTATATTGTCAAGGATGCGTCCCAAAGGCTTTTTTTTTTAAATCAAATTCTACTTGAATGCATTTCAGTATTTTGTGTTTTCTTGTTTGTTTTTTCAGGAATACTTCTTTGAGCAGTTAAAAAAAACACAAACAGTTGCTTCATTGCATCTAAAAGCCAATTTTGCTGCATCTTAACTGACACCACACTTTCTTTCACTCAGAAGGTTTGCTTCATTTCAATGAGACAAGCTGGTGTGTGGTGCCAGTCACAATCCATAATTGTGACAGTGCTGCCTGAATAGACTTCAAATTCTTTGAAGAGATAGGCAGCTAGATAGAAGTAAACAGCAGGTTTTTATTTTTTTAATGATGTGAAAGGTATGGCGGTGGACACAACATCATGATCAACTGTCTAATCTGATGCAATCCAACACAACGGTTCTTGACAAGTGAAACCTCTGATAATATTCTCATTTTTGAACAAGCTACTTCAACTCTGTAGTTATTTTTGATGTTGTTATTTCAAGGCTTTGTTCTGTAAGGAGTAAATGTGTTAAACTTCATGGAAAGGGAAAGTAACAGGCTGATATGTCTTGCTGCCAGTTTGGCAGCCTACCTTGAAAATATAATGAAATATCAATTTTCACTAACAGCTTGTTTTGTGTTCAAGTCTTATTGTTAAGATCATAAACATCAACACTCTTAATAGGCAAAATAAGTTGATGTCAGTTTTATTTTTATCTCTGACGTCATCAATATCTCACAACATAGGTGAGTCAAGGGATCAAAGTCAACACACTTGATCCCTGAGGATGAAAGTCTGTAAATATTTTTGCTGCAACCCATCATAGAGGTTGTTGAAAATAAGAGGACTGTTGACCAAGATAACTGTATTCTCTGTAGCATAACATTAGCATGCTAAACATATATCACATTTTACCTTTTTTTCTGGCACAGGTCAGCTCCCCCACCGAAAGCCTCCACAATAAAATTACCAAATCCAAGTGGTCTCAAGTAGCAAAGTGGCTTCAGTACAGAGCAGATGAGTGTGTCTAGCATCCTCCTGTCTCCTTGCAAGAGAAAGAAGTGTTTAATCAGACACAATTGTTCCTTCCAGCTTCCCTACAGTCAAGATGGAAGTAAAGGTAACAAAACCAAGGATGTAATGGTTTAATGGATCACAATTGGGACCGATCTGCAGGTGTACATTTCCAAGACATGACAAAGGCAACAGGCTAGTTAAGGCTTTAGTTTAACTAGCTGATTGCTCTATTTGCCATAGGATTTTGTTTTTAAAAAACATTCCAGTCCGTACTGTTATTCTTGCCAGCAAACACATTGATTTAGTATGCTGACCAAAAGGTTTGCAGCTGTATTGTCAAACCTTAACAAATCAGAAAGAAGAAGACTCTGAACTGATGAAGATGTTGATCACTTTGTTGTTGACCCCTGACAGCATTAGTGTTCGATACAATTCTTCAATAATAAAACTAATTTCCGAAATAATATGAATTGCTGTGAATATATGTACAAGAATACATTTGCACTTATCAGGTTGAGTCCAGTAGTCTGCAAGATAAGCTCAGATGGAAAGATAAACAAGAATGGAGTAAATTAAACACGGGTACAGTTGTACAAGTACAATGTAATTATCACCTGAGAATCACTGTGCTATACATTAAAGATGCCTATAGAAGATTAAGTATTGTAAGAAGCCCCGTAGAACTGTATGGACTCTAAGCAAAGATAAGGCCAGAGATTTATTTTCAACTCTCCCTCCAGAGATGTACAGGTGGCCTGTACGGGTGTGCTGGGATGTCATTATTGCCTTCATTAGCATATACTGGAGCCTTCCACTGACACTGCAATGCCCAAAGAAAAGCAATTCTCTCAGTGAGTGAATTACAGTTGACTCTTTGACCAACAAAGGTTCAGATCCCCCTGAAGGAATTAAGGTGATTAAATTTCTTTACAGTCTCTTATTTCAAGGACTGAGCTCTCCTTCGCGAGCCTGATGAAGCAAGTCCTGTTTGATTGATGCTCCGGCATTTGTCTGAAGTATTACTTTAATCAAAGTTTGCTCATTAGATCATGTAAAGCAAACTGATCATTAATTATATTAGATTCAGCTGTCTCTTCTGTTCTATGAAACCTGAGAAAATGCTACATGTGCCCCCTTTGATAAAACAGTATGCATTTGTAATTTAAAGACTCTATTTTTTGTGGGGAGTATGGTTATTTGTATGCCATTATTACCACATTGTATTATTACCACATTGACTTAAAACTGTGACTCATCAGTGTCATAAGGAAATGGGGCCTTATACGAGTCGGAGATCCAATTCCCCCATTGACTGATGCGTGACCTACTGACCTACAGTCATTTATTTTGTACATAATTGTTCTTCATTGGTTTTGCAATGAAGGTAAAGTCAGGGGGTCGCCAGCAGGCAGGGGGATATGTTCCCTGGAGGAACATCAAATACTTATTGAACACCACTTTCAATAATTGTAGAGATATTTCAGTCAGGACAAAAAGGAGTGGACAAACAAAGTGTCCAGAAATGCATCATCTAGAGAAACATGTATGATCCAAACATACCAAACAATTCTTCTCTTTTGGTGAAGGCTAGCATCCTCCAAACTTAACGGACACACACAGTTTTCAGTTTATTGCTTAAAAACTAAATACAGATGATTTCCAAACTCACTCCTTAAAGACAGCAAACTCTTCACTAAAATGGGGGATGGCGGTCAATATTGGGGGGGTCAATATATAATGATCAATATTGTTGTAAGTTGGGCCAGGAATAGACACCTGTTGATGACAATGCTAACAGCAAAAATGTTAACTTTTACTAAGTGTGTCCGAAACATTCAATTGCTGTTGCTGATTGTTTTCAATCAGTGTGATAAGTGTGATTATTGTAACATGTTTGTTTAGCCTTGGTGCGACAACTAGTCAACAATTAAGTGAACCAAAAAATACTGGTCAACCTGGAACATCTTTTGTCCTACGTCTAAGTAAAATTCAAGTAAAATCATTGTGCTGCAAACTGAACTGACTTTAGAAAAGTGAATTGTCATAAGTAGGCCTGCTGAAACATAGGGAAGTGTCTTAGCAGAGATAAGGCCAGTGATTTATTTTTAACTCTCCCTCCAGAGATGTACAGGTGGCCTGTATGCCTGTGCTGGGATGTCATTATTGCCCTCATTAGCATATACTGGAGGAACCTGCAATGCCCAGAGAAAAGAAAGTCCCTCAGTGAGTGAATTACATTTGACTCTTTGACCAACAAAGGTTCAGATCTCCTCAGAGGGATTAAGGGGATTTCTCAACCTATATAGCTTTCTATTCACTCTCTTGTGTCGAAAGACTCTTTCAGAAGCAGAAAGAAGCAAGTACCAATAAAGTGGGGAGTTTTGTTGTTTGTGTGACATTATTACTAAATTTATTTAGAACTGTTTTTCATCAGTGTCCCAATGTTCACTGAAACAGAGACCTAATTAGTGCCGGAAATCCAATACACCATCAGCTGATTCATGACCTGCTGAACCAGGGACAGATTTAAGACACACTCTTGTGTTTCTTGTTATCTTTACAGCAGAGCTTGGAAATATTTTTCAACTCTTAGACAAGACACCAGCAATAGACACAAAGTTAGAGTAGTTTGTTTCTCTTACTAAAAATGATTAATGGCACACAAACACATTACTAATTTACTACACCGCCCTTTGGTAAATTAATAACCAATCGTTGTCCTTGGTACTGAGACATAACCCCAAAAGCAGTTTTAAAGATGTCAAAAGTTCATTTGACCCTATGAAAAATGTTAAATTGTATTGGTAGTGCTACAATAAGAAATAAAGAAGTTATATTTCAAATGATTAGCAGATATGAGTCTTTTTGGAAACTACAAATTGTTAATTTCTGCCTCATATCTTTTTTATATACGCTGAGTTGCTGTGGAAAATGCTTGCACAGCCATTCAAACTCAAGACAACTGAGTTGACTTGACTGTTTGTTGGCGTCTCTATTCAGGTAGATAGAAGCAACTCGGCAGGTAGGACTATGCTGCAAAGCCCAGGAGGCTTTCACTCTGTTGATGCCGTGTGTGTGTTTCTGTACCTCAGGGCATAGAGCAGCATTGACAACTGTGCTGTACACGGCATCTGTGGTGACTGCAAGGTTCTGCAGGGTCACAGGGAAAACAACAATCGATACTCTAGCGATCATGTGTCACTGGTAGAACACATGCAACCACACGTATGAATGCACCTAGTTGTCCCATCATATATCATGCATGGCCTGGTATCTTCCCTTCTCCCCTTTTCTCTCTCACAGCTTCTGTGTTTTTCTTTCTCTTTCTTTTCTGTCACATACGCTATATCCCCTCACATGACCATGCTGCTCTCAGCCCTCATTACTACCTTATTGATCGCCCCTATAGTGCTTTTTTCCCCTCATCCTCCCTCGCCTGCTTTGCCTCAGCGGTGTCTGTATACCATCAAGCCTGTCGATACCACCGCAATTCATTTAGAAACAAATGATGTGCACATAGTGCTATCTCTCAGCGATCAGAAGTGCATAAAATAACAGCAGCAAAAAGAGGATGACGGTGATAGTGTGTGTGTGTGTGTGTGTGTGTGTGTGTGTGTGTGTGTGTGTGTGTGTGTGTGTGTGTGTGTGTGTGTGTGTGTGTGTGGAGGGAATGCATCGAGGAAGCAGTTGACATTGCCGGGGATAAGGACCTAAAACAAACATAAACAATATTCATTCTTCAAAAAGCTAAAAGGAGACGCTTTCAGGTCTCACTGCGCCTGGCTGTGTGCGTGTGATTGTTTGCTCACGACCGCACCTCAAATCATTGTCACTCCGCCACCGCTCCCCCACATCACTAAAACTCAGGTGTGAATCCAGCTGACTTACCTCTGCCACAAGAATACACACATTATGAGTGGGATAAAAGGAGAAGCAAAGATCAAAACCACGTCCCCCCCCTTTTCCCCTCCCCAGTTAACCACCCCCAGCTGAAGTGGAAGGCAGTGTAGTCACAGAATATGACAGGGATAGCGATCCACAAAAGACCTAAGCCTCTCATTCCATCCATGACAGAGAGAGTGCTGGAGAGGTGGGCGTCAGAGAGAGGGGGCTTTGTGAATACCTGATGAGTTCAACCAAGGAGGTTCAATCAGGCCTTGGTGAGGAAAAGGAGAGGCGGCAGTGCAAAAGGAGGGGAGGGGAGGGGAGGGGAGGGGGGAAGGAGGCAAGGGCGTCTCAACCTGAAAAGGTTTTCTCTCACTCCTACTGCTCCTGTTTTTCTCTCTGAATACCTCTTTTTCTTCCATCCTTCCTCCCTCCAACCCTTTCTCTCATTTATCTATCTTTCTCTGTCTTTTCAACCTCACCCTCCCATTCTCTCAGCTTTCCTCCATCACTCCATCACTCCCTGTCTTCTCCATTGGCTTGCCGTGGTCCCAAGAGAGCCACTTTGGCTAAACAAGGGATTTGAAGATCAGAGGCCAATCTTCAGTGAGAGGTAAACACAGGAGACTTCTGCTGTCCTCAGAACAGATGCAATGACTTTGGAATGGAGGTATCAACTGGGCACATTAAGTCATTGGAATGTTAAAGAGGATTATTGCTGATATGAGTCATTGACAGTCTATAATTGAAAAGCTGCATGAGGGAAAACGACAGGGCGATAGCAGCATGAGTATTCACAGAACCGTGCTCTCACTGAATGTTTTTCTGACTTTATTCATTCAAGTCGTGCAAGTCAAGAAATGTAATTGAAAGCCAGTTTGAAAGAGGATGACAGAACCATATGACTGTCAAGCTTCAAGAATAAAGCTACACAATGTTTTTCAAAAGACACTGATAATGACTGCAATCAATGCTGATATAATAAGTGAAATTACTGGGGAAATTGATTGATTTCTTCTTGAATCTGAAGGTTAATACTTGACTTTAAAATAGTAGCATAACAGATATTTAAACCCTTACTTGGAGTTATTATCAACAGCTGGAGTTTAATGAGTCATAGCCCGTTTACATTTCATGCATCTCGGACTGATTTGTTAGCAATCATATATTTCAAGAAAAATGCATCCACGAAGCACTCAACATGTTGTCAAATCCAGCTTATATAGACTAATATTAGAATACTCTTTCCAAGTTCAGAATCTCACTGAGTGCTATAGACGAAAACTGCAGGATCTGGCCTGTGTGATCAGTTACAGTAAAATTACACCCTATTAGCAGTTGTCCTTCATGGACACAGCAGGAAAAACACAGTTCCAGCTTTTTTAACTTATACAATGATAAAAAATGATAACATGCTGTTATAATGTTTATCAGGATCCTGGTGAGTTCAGTGAGTGAAAAAGTATCGATCTGATTGGGTTAGGAAGCGATGCAAATAAGGGCTTGTGAAGAATGATGGGTGACGGATTTTTGGGGGTTTTTATGCTCATACATTTCAGATTCACCCGTAGGTTTGAATAAAGGCAACAGCTCAAAATGTAGTGATGTTAGTGACATGTTAGCTTGATTAACTCTTATTGTTGAAACTAAATCAAAGTATTCCACTGAAGGGGAGATTAGCTGATGAGCAGAGTTTAAGTAAAGATTCATTGAGTAAAAAGATGCTTCAATATTTTTGTTTGGAAATGGATTCCAATTTGAGTGTCTTTACATTGTAACTGACCCACTTTCTTTATGATGAACTTTTTTATTTGTCATTGATCCCAGCTGCTTGGGCCAGTTTGTGGCCTTGTTTTTTTATTAATGTCTCCTGGTATTTATCCAGACGATTCGCCATGACATGGCTGACATTTCATGTAGCGTCTTGATAATCGCTTGTTGATTTTTGTCTGATACCAGAACCGTATGAAAGAAGACTCATGTCTCCAAATGCTTTTATTGTTCCGTAGACATACACAGCTTTATTAATTTGTCATTGAGTCTATCAGATTTACAGATTTTGGGTAAAGTAGTCTCATTTCTTGTAACCCAGCACATAAATGTGTATCACAAAGAGGATCTGGATGTGATGTTATGGGGTATTCTTTTTATGTTGAACTACTGCATTACTACATTAGCACATCCAGAACATGTTGTATTGTTATTCTAGCGTTTGGTGTACCTTGAACTCATAGCAGCACTGCTAACAGCACCACCAATAGCACCTCTATAGTAGCATTCTGAACTGGACTAGAGTAAGGAGTATATTTTTGCTTCCATGGTCATGTATCAGTATAGATTGACCTATTTAAAAAAGATACACACATATATCTTCAGAACATTTTGGCATCAAAATGGCATTTGTCACACCGAGAAAAATTAAGAGAAAAACTGTTACCCTCTCAACAACACATTCCTGTGAGATCTGGCAACCATTTTCTCTTTGGATGCTGAGCTCATAGTGTCGCAGATGTCTCTTTTAAAACCATGATTTTAAAAGGAAAATTGTGTTTCTTCGTTACAAAATGATTTGCTGCTAATGCTATTATTATATAAATCATATTTTAAAGGAAACAAATGAGGCTACAACCATTGTAAAGACAGAAGTGATTATCATATCTTTTCATTGTTTGTTTTTTAAAATGCCTCGTCTTTTTCATAGTGATCTTTCCGTGAACTTCACATTCTTCACCTGCACTGATTGAAGAATTTAAGGGACAAACTTTCACCTGTGAGGCGACCGTCTAATTTTGGCTTTTAAAAAAAAAAACAACTTGAAGTAATTCATCTTGGGCTATGGAACTGATATATGTATTTTTCTTCGTATCCTGTTGGCAGGCTAAAAGATGAAGTGAACAATTGAAAAAAGAATGGACAGAATTATCATTAAACAATCATTATGCCTCATACAAAATGACCTTGCCAACTTGTCAAATAAAATCTTAACAACTCTTTAAGCAACGCAGACCTTTCTCTCAACTTTAAACTGTAAGTGTTGTATACCAAACAGAATGTTTTCTGAGTCGGTTGTGTGCAGATTACAAAACAAAACCACACTTTCTGCTGCTTTATACCAAAGATCTGCCTTGACATTCTCAGTGATCCAAGATAACAACAATAGAAGCACAAAGCCCTTTTGTTGCCGTTACATAACACAACTGTAAGACATTTGGCGTTGGTAAAAAGGAACCACAGCTGCCTATGCGCCTATACCACGGTGTCATATCTGAGCACGAGAGGCAACGTGATGTAAGCCATACCTGATGAAGGTGCACATGATGCATCAGACACTGAAAGCTGTCTGTTCACCTGAGGCTCATTCATTGAAGGAATTGCCGTCTCTCAGTTTGATGTGAGAGTACATCGGTGACAAAAAGATTTGCACCGAATGTAAAAGTCTTCGGTATGATGTGCACTAATGAGATGAATCCAGAAAAACGTCTGCTATTGATTTCTCTAATTAAAGAAGGGGAATGATGGAAAGAGAAGCAGACAGGTTTGAGAGAGATTTTCATCTTTGAGAAAATGTAGATTGAATCAAAGGGGGCTGCTTAGCATCGGGGACAGACTAATTGTCAGTGTCTTTAATAGCAGACTGCATATTGTGAGTTGTTTTAATTGACTGATTAAGTAGCTACAGATAAACAAAACGATGGAGAGATTAAAGTTGCTTTCACATGGACTCAGGCAGACAATGGACAGCAGACAGACAAGAACAAATAATCCAACAAATCGTCTAGATGTGGAAAAACACATGCTTGACAATATGTTGCAAAGGCGATGTTTTATTGTTCACAAATTATTATATATGATTTAATAACTAAAATCATGAAGTGTTGTCATGTTATCATTTCACAAGTAATGCATGGAGCTTTGAAATGCAGCTTTGATTATTCAATGCAAACTTAAATTAGTTTAAAAATCACCAAATTTATGATTAATTTCTAACATTTATAGTGAGAGGAGGTCTGCACTAGGTACTAAGGTGTGTGCATCAAAATGATACGCTCATAATTGTCCAGATTGACGGCGTTATTTGGACAAAGGTAAAACACTTATAGTGGATGCAGCTATATGATTACTTATCAAAGATGCTAACTGATGAACCCATTGTGGAGATCCCACCTTGCAATAACCTCTACTGCATATATTCCTCCCTTGCATTCCTTTAATCTACCAAGGTACAAGAACTTCTCAGCTGAGGGTCGGCAGAAATGTGATAGGTGTTGGCAAGTTGCAGATGGGGCTCGGAGATGATTTAACAAACTGTTAATGTGAGAGTGGGACAAAGATGAATGTGATAAACCATCAGATCAGGCGTTAATTGAAGACATCTGTGTACCGCTTTTCCACCCTCCTGTGTGTTGAGCTGCTGCAGGAGGAACAGTGGCGATGTGATGGTCGTGCATCACAGCGGGGAATTGATTATGCATCGCCTGATCCTGCGGGAGACAGCGGCGGCAGTAGGAGCTGGCTGTGTTTAATGAAATGCTCCAAATGCAACCTGTTTTATGATAGTGTGTGGCACTGTTTGTTTGTTCTGTGCATGCCTGCCTGTACTGTTCACAGTTTTCCTCTGACCCTGAGGGATCAGCTTTAGGATTCATAGTGAGTTTCCTTAAGGACTCATTATATGTTACCATGTGAAGTTCTCTGTTTGCATCTGCAACCTGACCTCAAGCAGCCAATTTTGATCACTAACCCGTCCATATTTTCCTTCTCGCCATTCAATGTGCAACCACAGCAGCCACCTGTAATAACACAGTAGCAATCATATTATCTCTCCCGTAGCATCTGTTGTTTCAGTTTAACAGCAGCACTCCTCCTGCGTTGTTACGGCATTGTCTGCTATGCTGCAAAAAAATGATCAAAGTCACAGGGAAAGGAATAATGAAATCAATATCGTTGGCCTGCAGCACATCAAGATTCAAACATTCATTGTGTTGTGTTAATCAGTGGAAGTTTGTCCGACAGGAAAGCCAGCAACTGAACCCAATCAGAGGCCCCTGTTGCCACATGTCATCGTCACAACAGAAGGAAATGGATGTGCTTCATTTTGCCCGCCCATAATATCTGCAGGCATAACCTAGCCACCTCCCCAGAGGGCGAGTGCAGCTGTATTAAAACTGTCCATCGTCTCAGCCGTCATGTCTCCTGCATTTGTGAGTGACCTACCAGGTAGTTGAAGGTTCACGCTGAAGAGCTCCCTGTCTCTGAGCTCAAATATTGCTCGTCTGCATGGTAACAGTTGATTTTAAAGTCACAATACTGCCCGATAAAGTCACAGAAACTACAGTTCATAAAAAAATGCCATGACATGGCAAGGGATTGAAGGAAAAATATGAAAGAATAGAATTTGATGCGTCTTTTTGTTTTTTATCCCAATGGGTTTTGAAGCATATTGAAGTTCATGTTTGTGCATGAATATTACACCGATATTGCCATGCTCCATCTTTGTGTTCTTGACACTTGATTTGTTGCAAACAACTTGAAACTTTTTGAGTTGAGAGGTAAAATAATATTAATCTGTGTAAGCCACATGTGCAACAACAAATCTGTAAAAAAAAATCAAAAAGTTTAGTATGCAAAATATCCAGTTTATTATAACAGCCACGGGCAGGTCATTTTTTAACACTAATCCACATTAAAAAGGGAAAATGGGTCCCAAATCCTTGGGTCATAAAATAATCACATGGGTGAAGGAACATCATCAGTTTACATGTAACTCAGAGGCTACATCTGCAAGGGAGAGCGTGCACTGAGGAGCTTTGTGGGTGAAAGAGCATAAAGCACATAAACAAGACTGCCTGCCTGGCTTTGCATATATTTTCAAATTTTAACAGCAGGGTGCAACACAAATGTTTGCTCGTTCACCTCTGTTGTTTATTCATGCGAGTGGCCATCCCTCACACACATTCAGCTTGCCGTAAAATCAACATGAGAAAAAAAAAGCAAATTTTTTCTTAATATTGCATGGTGAATATGCTTTTTTTTGATGTGTGTCTTTTTTTTTTAAATGTTTTCGTTAGGAATGAAGCACATGATTGCTGAGCAGAACGAGACACTATCTCATACACGGTAAACAGCAGCCTCAGAGCAAGTTGTTTGTACTCAATATTTTTGCTATGATCCAGGATTAAATCTCCCCTTTGATATTTTTTTTTCTGTCTTATTTCCAGATTGTCCTTTGTTGTTGTGTTTTTTTTTGGTTTCATCAATTTTTCCCAGGGAGTAATGGATAACATCTGATACTCATCTGTAACTCTCACTGCTGCCCTAAAAATGTCATCACGGCACCACCATATCTCCCTGAGGGCCAGTAGCCTTCCCCACGCTGCTCTCGTCTTCTCTGCGCCTCCTCTCCCTCATCTCCCTTTTGCCTTCTCCAAGCTTTCAACTCGAGCTGAGGCCCTCTAACGCACTTCTTTTTTTTTTTCCCGGAGTGAAAAAAGAAGCAATGCACCCATGATCAGACTGGTCTTAAACAAAGGCTTCAAAATGATGTAACTTAGTTCTTTGACTCCATGTTGCCTTTGTTGTTGATGTGGACGCCACAGCTCTGAGTTTCTTGTTAGGGATATATAAAAAGAACAGGAGGAATTGCAACTTTAAGGCACGCTCATAAAGATTCACAACAGACTGAGATTTTCCATGCAGCCGCTGATAAGCAGCATCATTGTCCATACTGCAGCATCACTGTCTTTCTAAATGACCTGATCATATCAGTCAAGATTGCCAACTCTTCGATAATAGTGTCTTCTGTCTTATTGTTTTGCTTGCAGCTTCCCTGTTCCTGCACCACCTGCTTCTGTTCTGATTACTGACAACTGCAGCGTATCATCCTCCGCAGAGCGATATCACGCCTCACAGTGATCCATCTAATTCCTCTAGCTGTAGCATTAGGATAGATTAACTGGTGTGGAGTTTTTTATTTTTTATTATCAACTTCTGTTCTCAAAACAGTTGTACCCCTTTTAATTCCAGAATAAAAGCATCACATGCACAATTCCTGATGTGATTAATGTGTATTTATAGCAGCCTAAATGTTGTCTCCATAATAGGTTCTGTGACGGACACACCCTGACGGCCGGCCTAGTTTTAAGATAATGAATTTTTTCCGAGCAGTTTGGGAGCTGGACTCCAGCGTAGACCCAGTAGGATCCCAATTTATCTGGCACAGCTTGGTGTCATTGTTCAATCAGCTCCATGAGGAATGCGTCAAGGCTGACTGCTTCTGCCCTTCATCAAGATATGCAGCAATGAAGTTGCTGCATGCCCGCTGTTGTAGGGATGTCATGAATCGTGATTGTGTCTGAGTTGTCCAGGATCACTAAACATGGGTACACATTACTGCCTCTCATCAAAACATGCGCACAAGGCATATATATATGTATATATTAGAGCTTTCCTTAGATGGTGTTTTTAAGGCAAAGAAGGTATCAATTTAAGACAGGAAAATTCACAGATTAGTGATACTGGGGCCAATATGATCAAAACAGGAATAAAGCAGCCCTTTGCTAATTGTGAAAAAACTTTAGAAACCCTACGTTATACTCTGAGGTACTCTAAAGACTGCTTTCTTGCTCAAATAACATTTTAAAATATACTTTATTTCACGATAATAAGTAAAGGAATTCTCTGCCACGTGAGCTGCAGTACGACAGTGCTGAGATAGTGTGGGCACAAATTGGAAGTCCAACATGGTAAAAGATTATGTATATGACAGGAATAACTCAAATAGCCATCATCTCTAGAATTGTTTTTTGTACAAATATATAAATAATGAATTTCCAAAGTTTGGGTCGATGCCCCCAAGTCGGCTCAAAAGGCACTGCAGGTGGTCCATGACAAGTTTTTTTACAAAGGAAAACAAAAGTTCTTATATTCAATTTTACAAATTTGCCATATGAGCATATTTTATTGCTGTTCAAATGATAACATGCATGTGGGCTGTTTGTTTTATATTCACACTGCATTGACGTACCGCACGTAAGTGTCCTGTTTCTGAAAAAAAAAGGTTTGTGACATACTCATCGTAGTCTCAAGTGTAGATCAGAGTTGTGTTTTAGAGGTTCGGGAGGGGACAATATTATTGAGTGTTGAAGTTTGGCCACTGTATTTTTTTATTTTATTTGGGAGTTTTTGATCTTGTCCTATTTCTACTCCCAGACTGATATCTCACAAACATGACCAATACTGCCTTACTTCATTGTCTTCATGCCTTTCCCTTGACAGGATTATTTATCATCTATGACTCTCTCTATACTATATATATATATATATATAGTGATTTTATAAAAAAAAGCCTATCCATATGTCCATATATTCTGGCCCCAACCTGCATAGCTGGAACATAGCACATTATATGTCCGTGCAGAGGAGAGGGAAGGAGTACAGCTGCAGCTTCACCTCTGTGGCCCTGATTTGTCTTCCAGCACATCTCTGCGGCTCCCTCAGGAGAAGCTTGTGCTGCAGCCTCTATCCTGGTGTTTGTTCTTGCTTTGTTCCCTTTCTCCCTTTACTCTCGCTCTTTCTTCCCCTTGCTTGGCTCCTTTAAACTTTTCTTGTCCTCACTGTCACTTCTGCTCGTAATCTGAAACTCTCCAGGTTAATTTCTATTTCATTTCTGCACATGATTCATGCTTCTTCATGCATCTTTATCATGTATACCACATTCCCTGTAGTATGCTGTATTTCTTCTCTATGAACATTCCCAGTGTCTGCCTCCCAGGTCAGAGATGAGATTGTGTCGTAAAAACCCACCCTGAGAGAGCGAGAGCTGTTGTTTCAGGCCAACATACTTGTTCAATCACTCAAATGAAAGCTTTTCCTAATTAGATTTTTGAGAAAGGGGCAAGAGAAAGTAGTGATTTTCAATTACTTCCAATATGAATCATTACTCATCTAATTTGCTAATATTGGATTAGGTGGTAGCATAATGATGGCATGAAAAATTAATGCCTCCAGAGGTTTTTCCACTAGAAAGGCGTTCACATTAAGCTATGCCACGCTGCGCTTTTGCTTCCATATGGTGCATTTCAGGGGTGAATGGACACTTGAGAAGAACATCAACTGCTGTGAAAATAAAAAGATAAATGGGATTGTTTGTTTCTCTATTTGGTTAAGGCGTTTTTAAACAAAAGTGCATTAAGGCTGCAAGGGATTCTTAGTGCCTAGTTGCAGCTGGGGACAAACTTCGACTTCACCCAGCGCATAGGCGTGACCCAGATAAATGGAGGAGTGAAGTGTTGCAGAGGTCGGTCTTGTTTAAAGAAAAAATGCCGACTTTATAAAATGATAAATCAGGCTCACAAGACTCCTGGTTCCCCTGAGAATCGACAGATAGCTGAGGAGAATCCTGTTAGGATCCTGGCAAATTACACTTTCAGCTAGCCTTGAGGAACATGCTGCTGCAAAATAATATGAACGCCTTTCTTAGCACTCATTGAGGATTCATGATTCAATGGTGATACAGCACAATAACTCTCAGTCCGGGGGGACGGAAAAATGCTCTGACTATGATGCTAACCTGTCCTAATAGATCTCATTGCAAGGAGCCTCTTCAAGCAAGCGGCTGAGATGAATGGAGCTCAGTGCAAACTTTGCTTCGGGGTAGTAACACTCCAGCAGTCGGGTATGTTGAGCTGTCGTCTCAGTTTGCTCTTATGTGAAGTGAAGAGAGTGTTCTTTTGGGGAAAGAGTGTTCTTTTGTTTGACTCAGGGGCAAATAACCTCCGACACTAATGATGATAATACTGAAACACTACAAGGGAAATGGTGAAAGCCTAGACGCCTTGTCTGTGTACCCAAACTTTTGACTTTTGACTTAGAAACTGAAACTTGTAAGCATGTTTGTGATGCGACCCTGGCAGAGGGGGCAACATTAAGGAATCAAAAACTATCGGAAATAATATTGAAAAATCATGTTAAAAAATAAATTTAAAAAAAACGAAATGAAAGTGACTGGCTGAAGCCATGCTTCTGATCCTGGCTGCAGTGAGAGAGAGTCGGGGGGGGGGGAGGAGCTTGACTCAGGCTTTTGTAGTGAAGCCCACAGGTGCAGCAGACCAGTGGTTGATGGAGGTCTGGAGGTCAGGTAGTGCCTCAAAGAAAACATAATAATCACTTTTGCACATAATAGTATGAATTAAACTATTTAGCAATTTTTTATTGACCCTCTGAGGCAAACTCAGAATAGAAACAAAATGATTCAGACAGAAACTGAGGGCTTTCTGAATAACTTGCAGACATCATTTGTTGTTAATGTATCAAATAAATAAGTGCAAAAATAAACATGGTGTTCCTTCCTCAGGTTCTGACCTGACTAAATTTTGCATTAATACACATTGTAAAATAAAAAATCCATCAAAAATGAGAATTCAAAAATGTTCGAAAACTCATACAGTACATTTACCAGCCTATTTTATTGTTGTTGACAGATAAAGACAGGTTATTTTTATTGTGTGCATTTGTTTGTTTGTTTGTTTTGGGGTTTTTTTGTTTTTTTTGGGGGGGGGGACTTTTTATGCCTTTATTTTTTTAGATAGGACAGTGGATAGATGCAGGAACCTGGGAGAGAGAGTGGGGAAAGACATGCGGGAAAGGAGCCACAGGTCGGATTCAAACCCGGGCCACCTGCTCTTGAGAACTAAAGCCTCTGTATACAGGTAAGCACACTAACCGCATGGACCACTGGTGCCCCATTGTATACATTTCTCAGTATCTGGGACTGCTGAGTACTGTTTATATTTTGCAAGCACCTTTACTTGGATATTTCTATTTCATTAAAACAATAGACTTCTACTCCTCTACATTTCAGAGAGATGGATTGTACAATTGACTTACACTGTTACATTTATTCGACAGCTCTGTTTACTAGTTACATTGTGGATTGATACTTTACTACCCTCTTTATATACCTTGGAGCAGATGTAGTTTAAATCAGCTACACTTTTACAGAGATGTTGTTATTGCAAAACAGTTGTGACCCCTTCCTATAATAATGTAACACTCCATTATATGGAGCCATTATATGTGATTTGTTTTATTATATTTCTTTTATTTTGAGGTTTTTATTCCCCTTGAAGTAGCAGAACAAGCTGTAAATGCAGCATTTACATATTATCACCTTTGATAGTTGCTATGGTAAAAGTTAGCAAGCAATTTACACATCCTATACATACAGAGCAACATGTGTACTCATTCTACTTGACATATTAGTCAAATAATCACTCTCATTCTTGCAGTCTCCAGAGTCCCCCCTGAAGAAATATTGTCCCTTAAGCTGATAATTGCTGTTGTTGTATGTTCAGTTTTGTCTGTCTAAAAAAGTGTTTGGGTTGTATGTATTGTACTGTGGCTCTTTCAAATGTTTTAAAGAGGACATATTATACCCCTTTTCCACCTTTTCAAACAGTCCCCTGGGGTTTAAACGAAAGATCTGTGCTGTGCTTTGGCTGGGGGTGGAGTCCATGGGTTGAGATACCAGGGGAGAGGAGGGGATTTTTTTTTTTACCAGAATCCAACTTGTGACATCACAAATTGAGCAAATTGGAAACGAAGCACTTTTCTCTGTGTTGTAAGACCACAAACATAGGACTGGATGGATTTATTTCACATTTTTGTTGGGTCAGTAGACACTCAGGTTCCCCAAATATATGTTCAAAAACACTGTCAAAGTGGATTTTCCATATTATGTCCCCTTTATAACTGAAAACAGCTGACTTTTTTTGCTCGTATGTAGGTTGATGAGAACAGTGTTGGGTTTTATGAAACAAGCTAAAGACGACAGCAGGAAGCTAACCCTAACCCCGAAAATGAACATTTCTCTCAACTTGTCGGTGAAATTATTACGTAGACTAGCAAAGTGGCCATCTGGTTGTTTCTGGAAATGGATACCAAAGGAACAAAAACATAAATAAACAAATTAAAAGTGAAGGTTAAAGGTCAGAGAAGAAAATAAATACAAGCTTCATGGCACACACTCAAATACATTATAAGCTAGAACAATGATTAATCAAAAGTAAAGTTGTATTTTAAGTGCCAGGGCCACACCCCCTGTTATTCACATGATCAGTCTGCATCACTAAATGAAGAGGAGAAGGAAAGAGTAGCGTTACCACAGAGAGATGAGCAGGAGCAGCTGATTCCAGGGGGAACACAGGGGAGAGCTGCTGAGGACTTCTCAGCACTTGTACAGTAGTGTCTATTTGATGGACCTCAAGGGGTTTAAACATATCCCAGAGCAGTGTAGTCTGTTAATGTGCTTTTGCCGATGATTCATTTCACCTTCACAGTAAGCCCTGTATTGTGAAGATACAGCTGAATTTATTTCGAGTTGTAAATTAATGTTATTGTACTCTTGGTATTGAGTGTCCCTCTCCTGCAAATCATGTTTAGATGCATGTGAATGTATAGTGTGATGGCTTATTTCAAATGCTGTATTACTGAAGCCATACACTTTGTCATAAAATATTTTCATACCTGCTCAAGTAAAATGTAAACGTTTTTTTTTTTTCCCCCTACTTTTTATGTCTGTTTTTACCAAAGGTTTCTAAACGCTTATTCCACCATTGGTCAGCGCAAGATCAATGTTCAGTTTCAAAAATTCACAACGTTCTAACTCCTAAGACCCTTCAGCAGTGAGGTTTATATACAGAAGGACCCCCAGGAGTGATGACAGATGATACGGCACAGTGCATTATGCTCTGTGATTAGGTTAGACTGCTGACTACAGGAGGCAGTTAATTTTTAGCCGAGCTGCAGCATCATCTGCCACAGCTGCACATTTATTTGAATAAGCCAACTCCACTGCTCGGCACACAACGCTCCCCAACGATCAGCAGGGATAGAAGTGTGATAATGAAAGTAAAACATTGGCAGATAATTCCTGTAAATTGTTCTTAATCCGAACGGTACCTCCTCTACCCCTGCTCCCGGCTCCCTGGCTCATCAGGACTAATGTAATGTACCGAGCAGATGAGGAACACAACCTGTGTGAGGAGTGTTAGCACTGCTCTCTCTGCAGAATGGATAAATACGTCCCGCTACTACTGAAGCAGGAGCCGTTTGAGTCACACTGATTTGTTGACAGCATGGATGCAGACGAAAAGAAGCATAATGTTCCACCTCTGTGTCACCAGCTGTTTAAGAGAAAAGAAGTAGTTCATACAAAATATAATATTAGCCTTTTCTTTTAATAAAAATTAATAGTTACATTTTAAGTCTGACTACATGATAAAATATTGCAGATAAGGCATAAAAGGATTTTCAAAGTTTTTATAGCCAATCATAATAAAATATGACCAATGTTGGAAATAGATAGATCATATTGTCCCACAACCTTTACATGTCGGCTTTCATTTCTCAAAAAAATGCAGCATATCCTTTTTTTGGACAATCTTGCAAGACTAGCACTTATAAGGAAAGGAAGTGATGTTATTAAAGGGCAGTGAAATTCCCTTTTTGGCAGTAAGACACATTTTTACATCTGCTTTTACTACAATGCTATGTCAATGTGAGTGTTGATCTGAGCTCTGTAACTAGCAATAAACAGTGTATCTTATGTATTTTTGTTCATTGGAAGAGGAACGTTTTTGATAGGAAAACAAGGCGGGTTATTATTTTCTTGATGTCAGCTGTGATGCACAACACTTTGTGATGCTTTTGTATTTGACTTCTCTTGGACAAACAATGTGGTGACTTGTATTTATGAGGGGTTTTCTGTCAATTCAAGTCGGCTAGTACTTTTTTCTGTTCTTTCATTGTATCACTGCATACTATATATAAACTGTGACTGCTAATTCAACATGGAATCTTGCATAATTTCTGGTGCAATGGAATTTTTTCATGTAAGGATGTCATTGTTGAAACTAAGGTTGACACCTAGGTCAAATTAGCATTACCATTTATGCTAAAACATGCTGTCTTTCTAAACATGCTGCATTATTATCGGATGGAAATATCTTCAACTACTTCAGTTGGGGCTTCAAATGGCCAGCAACTTTCCCAAAGTTTCAAAATGAATAACAACAATGATGATTTGGGTTACCTCTGTGACTCTCTAGCTTAACTTTCCTGTGGTCTTACAAATGTGAGGTTGCTGGTCTGACAGCAATTATCAGACACAGTGGTGTTGCATCTGGAAGTTGCACTTGCACAGCATCTAGAGGTGTCCTAGTTGGAGAGTTATGTTTCACAGTTTTCTAGGTTTTGTCACTTAAAAGAAGAAAGTCATTTATAACACTGGGAAAGGTGAAAAAACAGGAAGAATCTTCTTTTTCTTCAACATTGTATGCAATTTTCAGATTGCATTGGTCTCTACGGTTACTGGTCCTGAAGAAATTGTCTGCACACCGTGTGTCTTTGGACCACTGTTTGTGTTTTTGTTTGCGTTTGCATGTGTGTGTGTGTGTGCGTGTGTGTGTGTGTGTGTATGTGGGTGTGAGAGAGATATATGTCTGGTATGGGCCAGGGATTGAAAGGGACCCAGCTTGATAATGGGATGAGAATGACACCTCAACTCCCCAGAGAGCCTGTCACAACTGCCATTTTATACTCAGACCTCTCTGAACACACACACACACACACACACACACACACACACACACACACACACACACACACACACACACACACACACACACACACACACACACACACACACACACACACACACACACACACACACACACACACACACACACACACACACACACACACACACACACACACACACACACACACACACACACACACACACACACACACACACACACACACACACACACACACACACACACACACACACACACACACACACACACACACACACACACACACACACACACACACACACACACACACACACACACACACACACACACACACACACACACACACACACACACACACACACACACACACACACACCTACACTTGCTTTGTGCCAATATACTGAGAACTGGAAGGAAGTCATTAAAACAGCAATCAGTGTTTCTTAATTACTATGCATGCAGAAAGATATTTGGTCTTGGGGGGCCAAGGGACAATTCTTAAACGTTCGGCTCTTTTCCAGTCAATTATGCGGGCCGAGTGTTAAAGACTTTCTCCTCAATTTCCATTCTGTTCAGAAACAGACTTAATGAAAATGCCCGGCCGTCCGAAAACGTAGGCCTTGTTAGAAGTCAAAATACAATCAACAATAGACTTGGACTTTAATTTGTGTCAGGGCTTGCTTTAATCGGCCCCCACTAAATTGCCATCAACAATAGACCTGCACTCTAAACAGGTCTGAGCACTACTCTGGGCCTGCTTTGAAAAAAGGCTAGCAGTGAATGCAGGTAAATACTGTTTAAGCTCCATTGGGTAGCAATAATCCAACTCAATGTATGCAATAAAGATTGTATAGCAAGAAGGGAAATAAGTCTTGACTTCACTTGCATTTCAATGAGCCAATTTGATGGGATATGGCCTGAGGGAAAGCTGCATAATTAGCAGATACATGTCTTTAAACTGGGGAGTCTTTTTCACGCCCTCTAACTACTGATAAACAGAAAGTTTCCCTTCATGATGCCACAAAGAAGCATATATGTGCTCACAGGGCTGATGTGCACAGCTAGCCAAGGACAGACACATAAAAAGTGTGTCTGTGTCTCTATATCTCATTCTCACACTCAGTCTGCATCAACAGGCACAGCAGGATGTGAGCCCGTCCTCGCAGTGCTTGTGTCCTGATTAGTGGTGGCGGTTTCCCTGAGTGCCACAGAAGACAGCTTTGAGGGCTTGTTCGAAATAAATGCTCTTCAACAGGAGCAGAGGTTAAAAACACATTCTCGTAGTGACTGTGATGTTTGCTGACTGAGGAGATTTATAGCATTGCTACCTTGAGGGGGTGGGAGGCAAAGGTGACATAATTGGTGTAAGAATCATCTATGGAAAGGCCAGGCTAGATGAAATTCAGTAATAGGTGTTTTTATCTTAAGACCCTTACGTTCAACAATCCTGGTTCCCCTTCTGCCTGTATGTCATATCAAAGACATGAACTTATATGAATGCCTTTTAAACTGGATTTTATTAAACACTTGGTCGGTTAGTAATGTTTTTAATCTTTTAATATAGCTAAGCTGTTAATGTGTAGGTCAGTTTGGTCAGCTTTGCACTCTCACGTAGAAGGCATGAGGGTGTACATTTGAAGAATGTAGACTGTATTAACTTAATATGAGTAAGCATTTGAAATGTTGAGGCCAAGTTACCAAGAATGTCTAGCGTGCTTCTTTCTGTCCGCGAAGAATGGACAATTCCTCTAAAGCATTCATTGATATCTCACTCTTCAAACGTTAAAGTTGCCAGACTTCTTACTCATTTAAAAAAAAGAGAACCACGGGGGAACTGGCGCCATTGCTACGAGCAATCCGGTCTGCATCCTGTTTACAAATTCTGACACATTCTAAGTGTGTGTTGGCTTTCCCCAGGGTTTTCCCTTGTCACCAAATCTTTTGAAGATTTTCACAGACAGGATATTAACTTGCAGACAGAGGAATAAGGGTTTCTTGGATTGCATCTGAATTTAATGGTTGCTTTTTGCAGATGATGTTCTGTTCCCCCTACCCTGTTGGCTTTATCCAACTGTGTCCTCCATCACTCACTGGGGTGGTTTGCAGCTAAGAGCAAAGCAGTTAGGTTAAGGGGCCATCCCCTCCAAGCCTGAGCCCATGGTTCTTTGCTGGAAAATGGTTTGATTTGCCAAGGCAATCTACTGTATCTTCCAAACATCACCTATGCTCGTGAGCTTTGGGTAGCAACAGAAAGATAAGATTGTGTTTACAAGCAGCCAAACAAATTTGGCCTTTTGGATACATATTAAGGATTCTGGCAATCCCTTTGTATGGTCTGGATTGGATCAGCCTCTGTGTATGTCAATGATTGTTTCTTCCCATATAAGCCAGGGTGTAGCCTTAGATTCTCTGGCTGGTCTTTCTTGAATATATCCTAGGACTTAGGTTGAAAACCAGGGTTTACTGGGTCTTTGCCATCAGGATATTAATGTTCTGGAAATTCATTCAGGCAGGCCAAACCTTTGTCTGCTTATGAATCTTTTCTAAAATATCCTTATTTAAATGTGCTTTTGTTCAACTAATTCTGGAGTGTGTATGTTGAATAATTTCTTTGGTATTTAAATAACTTAACTCAGTTAGTTTAATTCATCCTCTTTTTTTCCCCTCCATAACCTTTCTTTATCAGATGATCTCTTATCATTAATTAAATTGCTCGTCTTAATTCACTCAATAAGAACTATTTAGGATGGTTAAGCTGACTCATGATATATCATATTGTAAAATTTGAGCTGGAATCTCAGCTTCACAACACCAAGGCTAAATTCAAGATTTGATTTATTGCCACAAAAGGTAACAATCTTAAGGCGAAAAGACCATAGAAGATCTTGAAAACAGCTTTGAACCTCTCTATAGCCCCTTGGGTTTTTGTACTTTGGTGCCTGTTGTGTTTTGAGTGGTGTTGTAAGGAGTAACTTTTTCCTCATTGGGCTTTTGCTTCTAGCTTGTTTACTCTCTTTTAAGTTGCATTGGATTAGACTGAGCTCCAGCCTGCCTCTGTCTGTTCCTGGCATGAAGTCTTTTTCACCAAAACACCTTAAGCATCTCAGCATCTGAACTCCTCTGGAGATGAATACATGAATGTCCAAACACCCTGCTCCAAAAGGAAATTCCAGGAGTCAGCTCTGTTTTCTTGCACATTCGGCAAGGTCAGGGTGCGCTCTCACCAGGGGGATGGATCCCAAACTTTATAAAACTCAACAATAACGCTAATAAGGCTGGAAATAACTCAAGAAGAATGGAGGCTTCTTGAAAAAACAGATAAACGCCTATCAAGAAGTTGTTGAATTATTTAGCACCTCTGCTCTGCTGTCAATTTGTTGCTGCCATTTGGTTTTGCTGTAAACGAAATCTGTTTGTGCCGCAGATGGAATTCAGACGGATGGCTCCACAGTATAAGAAGAGAGGGATTATGCCTTTCTTTTGTTTGACTGGGAGTTTTGTGCAACATTACCAAAGCCCCTCGGCAAATAGAATCATCTCCCAGTGAGTAATCGGCAAACAGCATAGGCTTTAGAAGATTTAATTACATCTAATTGTATCTGTTTCAGTGTGGTCCCATCAATCAGCCTGAGCCGCTTTCAGTCTCTTATGCATATTTAAATAGACGCAATCCTGATTCTTTGATAATGACGAGAGCATGGGAGGGGAGGGGAAAGAAAAAGAATAAACGCTTATATAAGATGTTGCAGCTTCTATACCGAACATATCAAGGCAGACGGTTCTAGTGAATGCACCATTGAAGTTGTTTTGTTTGATCACTTGCTGTCATCACAAGGACTGAATGATGCAACCATGGAGAAAGCACATGACGCTACTGCCCTGTGGATTAAAGAGTGGCACACCACCAACAACAAATGTCACAGCATCTGCCCTCCAGACTGTTTGCAAACCTGACTCTCTGCTCCCCATGAGCCTTTCTATCCTCAGTGTGCGCCTGTAAATGATGTCCCCTAAGACAGATCTCGTCCATGACCACAGGATTAGTTCCACCTCTTCTCAGACCCTGAAGTGTTTCTCTAAAGAGCCTCGGTTACTTTATCTGCCCTTTTTTTTTATAAGATGATGGTATATAATTGTGAAGTTGGGTTGTTTTGACCCAGCAGTAATTAGAATTGAATTCTGCAAGTATTCAAGAATCTCCAGGATGTTTTCTTTTTCCATGGTGGATCAACAACAAATGAGCGCAAAAGGGACTAATTATAAGATCAATGACGAATGGGACTTTCTTCATGATTTTACACTCTCTCAGAGACTGGACTTTTAACTTGGCTTGATTCCAGTGACACCAATCAGCTGACGGCACCGTGAAAAAGACTGGGACCCATGTCCCTGCAAGAACTGGGTGGGCTGCAGTCTTATTTCTGGCTGGGGAGCCATGAAGTGAAATAAGACTGCAGCCCGACCAGCTCTTGTAATGGGCCTTGCTGTCACTTTTAGTGATTGTTTTAATTGCTCACCAACAGGGCCCTAACTAATGATCCATTACAATTAAGACAATAAACATCCATCAGAAATTCCCTGAGCCAAACATGCTGTCTTTCAATTATTTATCAGCTAAACAAGACTCAGGGTTCCCCCCCGCTGCTTGTGGTCAAAGGCTATAGGCAAGAGACGCGTCTTCTTTTTTCTTAAAGGGCATCACCAGTCTAACATGCTCAGACTAACAGTGAAGTTTGCTAATGTTAAGCAGGTATAGCATTTGCCCTGTTTACCAGTGTATAGCTCTGAGTGTTAGCATGCTAGCATTTTCAAGGTTTAGGTATTTGGGTAAATTAAACCATGGTATCAGAAGAATTCAAAATTTGACCCAAAGCTAGCACCAAGCCAAGAAGTCATGGGATGACAAAAGGAGGTACAATATATCTCATGGCCCAGTCAATGGAAGTATGATTCAAAAGCAATAATATCCCCTTGTTGATGACGATAAAAGAGAAAGAAGTATGTCAGTAAAGACTTAAGGACTCATCATCTGGTAACCATGAGGAAGAATTTCCTTTCTTTCGTATAGCATTTACTGTTTAAACTTCATTAAATATGAAAAAATGATCACATTCAGAAAATCAACAAGGTCATGAAGATCTAGCCCCAGGGGGACTATTAAAGTAACTTCTATTATTTCTGGATTTTTTTAAATCAGATTTTGATTACAGGCAATGTTTGTTTAAATATTCGTCTTAAAACAAGAAATTTCACTCAGGAAATGTTGGAGGATCACCAAAGTTAGTATGATATATCATCTGGGGATGATGAATGTCATGATATTATTCCTGGACTGTATCTCTTTTATTTGTATTTATTTATTTATTTTGTGCCAAGATGGTGGCCACGGTACTGCGCTCTCTAATACTTATTTTGTTTTTGTTTAATTTAATAGTTTTCTGCGCCCCTTCTCTGGTCACATATACTAGAGAAGAATTATTAGCATCGGACTGTCCTCTGCCGAACTTTTTTCACCGGTTCTCACTGAACCAGAAAGTTTTGCGGAGATTATTGCTGGAGGAGCTGCAGCTCTCTATGGACTTTGCCGGAGACGCCGGAGACGCCACACACGGGGAAAGAGAGCAGGAGCGCTCGTTAAATTGAGGCAGCGGGGATTACGCACTGCACTCTCTGGCTAACAAGATGGACGAGATGCTGCTCCTAAACACAAGGAACTCAGACTTTTGCAGATCCGCCGCCCTGTGTTTCACTGAAACCTGGCTCAGTGAACACATCCCGGACAGCTCACTACACCTCACGGACTTTCAGCTCCTCAGAGCGGATCGCGTAAAGGAGCTTTCTGGGAAGATGCTTCTACATTACGAAGGTTGGTGTACAGATGTCACAGTGTTGAAGAAGTCGTGCAGCCCTAATCTGGAAAGTTTTGTCATAAACTGTAAACCTTTTTATTCACCGCGGGAGTTCTCCTCCTTTGTTCTGGTCTGCTTCTACATTCCACCTCAGGCCTGTGTAACAGGCGTTACAGCAAGAAAAAAAAGCAGAAAAAACTTCCTGACTCTCTGCTCATCATTCTTGGTGATTTTAACAGAGTAAATCTGAAACTTCCAAAATACAGACAACATATTAAGTGTCCCACCAGAGGAGCTAACACACTGGACCACTGCTACACAGTAATAAAGGATTCATTTTGCTCTGTTCCCCGTGCAGCTTTGGGACTCTCTGACCGCTGTCTGATTCACCTCGACCTCACCCGACCTGCAAGCAGAAGTTAAAATCTGCTAAGCCTGTAGTACGGACATGTGTGTGCAGACCAAGACCTTCTGCACATACAACAACAACAAGCCCTGGTTTACATCTCATCTAAGGAAGCTGCGTCAGGCCAAGGAGGAGGCCTAACACTCAGACTATGATCTTCTTGGTGGCCTCACAACCCCCTTCCCCTCCCCCCTCTGATCCCCCACCTGCACTAACAATCTGTGAGGATGAGGTAATTCAGCTCTTTCAGAAACAAAAGATCAGGAAGGCTCCAGGACCAGACGGTGTGTCCCCCTCCTGCCTGAAGGTCTGTGCTGAGCAGCTGGCCCCCCATCTTCACGCAGCTCTTCAACACATCACTGGAGCTGTGTGAATCACAGCCATCACAGGACTCAATGACTACAGGCCCGTCGCCCTGACATCTGTGGTCATGAAGTCCTTTGAGAGACTGGTTTTGAGCCACCTGAAGGACATCAAAGGCCCCCTGCTGGACCCCCTACAGTTTGCCTACCGGGCCAACAGGTCTGTGGAGGATGCAGTCAAGATGGGTCTGAACTACAACTGCATCACCTCGACTCTCCGGGGACCTGTTTGTGGACTTCAGCTCGGCTTTCAACACCATCATCCTCCTGCACCAGAAACTCACCTAGCTCACAGTGCCGGCCTCCACCTGTCAGTGGATTACCGACTTCCTGACTGACAGCAGGCAGCAGGTGAGGCTGGGGAGCACTACATTCAGCACCCGGACAATCAGCACTGGCGCACGCCAGGGGTGTGTTCTCTACCCACTGCTCTTCTCCCTCTACACCAATGACTGTACCTCAGAGGACCCTTCTGTGAAACTCCTGAAATTTGCAGACGACACCACCGTCATCGGTCTCATCGAGGACGGAGACGAGTCTGCTTACAGATGGGAGGTGGAACAGTTGGCTCTCTGGTGCAGTCAGAACTCATCTGGAGCTGAACCCGCTCAAGACTGTGGAGATGACAGTGGACTTCAGGAGAAATCACAGTCTTTGGTAAGGGAAAAAAACAGTCTTTACTTTTTGCAAGTAGACAGAATCCAAAAAAAGGGAACGGGCAAATTCGATGTCAAAAAACACAGCAGAGGTCGATTCCAAAAAGTTATCTAAGAGAAACAAAAGGCTTGTACGCTTCACACAGAGGTCAAAGACGAACTGGCAAAGAAGGAAGGGAAGCCACAGACTAAATACTAAGGTGAGGGGGAAGACAACGAGATGCAGCTGGGAACAATCAGGGCAGGGCAGACAATCACACAGGCGGGGAACATATGAGGGCAGGAAGTGAAGGATCTGAAATGAGAGGAGAGGTTAGTGACCCAAAACAGGAAATAATACAAGTAGAAATTAAAACATAACCTAAGACACAGAGCATGACACCGCCACAGGCTACTGATCATGTTCTACACCGCCATCATCCAGTCTGTTCTGTGCACCTCCATCACTGTCTGGTTTGGATCTGCAACCAAACTGGACAGACACAGACTGCAACGGACTATAAGGACTGCAGAAAAAATCATTGGTGTCGACCTGCCCCCCATCCAGGACTTATACCAGTCCCGGGCCAGGAAATGGGCAGGTAGTATCACTGCAGACTCCTCACACCCCGGACACAAACTTTTCAAACTCCTCCCCTCTGGCAGGCGTTACAGAACACTGTACGCAAAAACAACCCGCAATAAGAACAGTTTTTTCCCCCAGGCTGTCACTCTGATGAACGCTAACCAGTCACAGAGTGTCAGAACCAACCGTCACTGTGAATATACATATATGTATATATATATTATTTAATTTAAATGATAATATACGCACACTTATTTATGTAAATACTGTAATTGACATCTTAATTGACCCATCTGTCACATAACTGCATTTTACTTATCCTGTTACTTCAGCATCTTTTGCACTATTCACCACTGCACTGTTTCATATTTAGTCATGTAAATATTAGTCTTTTTCTTATTATGTTTATTGTTGATATCTAATGTTGTACCTGTACATAAGAGAGCACAGTTCACCAGAGTTAAATTCCTTGTGTGTGTAAGCATACCTGGCCAATAAATCGGATTCTGATTCTGATTCTGAGTTTCATCTGTTTTCAGCCTATTATTTAGTATTTGTTTGATGTTTTGTGCTTCCTCATAAAATTATTCTGTTTTCAACTTTTGCTTTGAAAAGTGTTACATCTTGACATACTCCCTCCTGTGGGTGTCAGTGGAAACATAAGCTAATGGTAAGATATTTTCTTGCCCCCTGTGAGCACGTTTCAGTTTATTCCTCAATCTTTGGAATAACAAACAATTACTGACATGTAGGCAGCCTGGTCCCTGTTCAACCCCATGAAACTGTGCACAACAGAGTGTATAAAATTAAAATTAGTTGTTTTTTTCCCATGGCCTGTAGAGGAAATTTGCTTTTTAATGCAGTTATTTCAACTTCAGCTTTCTGCATAATAAATGTAATGATGTCACATGTTATGACCTCTGTGTCATGTTGACGCCGTATATGAAAAGTACTACTTTTATTATTTAGGCTGCAGTACTTCAGTCATTGAAACCAGAGCGACTCCTGCAATCAAATGAAACTGGCATATTTATCCTGTCACATTTCCAGGTTCTGACATTACAAAAAGAGACAGCCCAGTATTTCCTAACACGACTTATGCAGCTATTGCTTTCATGTTTCATGTGACGGGAGGGAATGATCTGCTATGGAAACTGATGGCCAGCGTGATATTTCAAAAGGTTACGCTGCATCTTGCTCAGCGATTGTTTTCTGCAGATTTATATTTGTTTAAAGGGGGGGTTGTGGTTGTCAGCAATAACAAATGCACTGACAAATAACCGGGCAGTGTGCCATTTGGAATTCATTTAGCAAGACAAGGTGGAGATAAAGGCACCACCCCAACTGTCTGCGAGCGACACTCCGTAAATCAGAGAGCAGCGTGGATGAATTACACCAGCGAGAAAGTCTCTCTACTGAAGGACAACAGCAGTGTGTCTATTTACAAGCAGCTGGCCTACAGCATAGGTCACCGCTCACCCCTCCTCTTTGTCCTTTGAAAATGTTAATCCAAAATTTAGACAGCAGCTAAAGAAGGAATACCAATTCAGATTGTCACTTTAGCTGCTTTAAGACCATTTGAAATGCAGTAATTCTGTGCTTTTGACTGTGTCTTTGGTCTTAACACCAAAGGTGGTAAATGTACATACTTAACCCAAGTAGAATTCAAATAACTTCAGTTAAAAAGGCTTCGATAAAAGGAGATACTCCTTCACTACATTAAAATGGAAAAGGTACAATCTCTGGAATCCATCCACAGAATACAAATAAATAGTTACCCTTGGTTTCTCTGTAAAGCTAACTACAGTACACCTCATGTAGAACTACCAGTATGGTGGCCTAACGGGGCAAATTTGCTGCAAAAGCCCAAATTTCTTCCATTCACAAAAAAGGATTGCTAATGTAGTGAGAGGCCCTCTCTCTTCAGGCCGCTGAATGCCACTGTGCCAGTTTTACCGGCACTCGAAAGACGAGACGGTGCCGTGCACGCTATTATTTACAGGTGTGGCCATACCTCAGTCTCTACCTCCCTCTGTTTCTACTCAACTCGGGGCGGCTGAAATATGATACAACTAAATACAAGTACTAAAATATGGAATAATATATATACAGTTATTACAGGTAATGCAAAGTCAAAAACACACAAACCCAAAAAATAATTTCACAACAAAAATGCTTAAAACTCTGTAATATTCTGTTCTAACTACTCTGTTCTTTTGGGCAGACTACTACTAAACTTACATCAATCCAAATCAAATACAATTAAAAAACAATCATCTGAAAATATTGAATATTAACCTTGCTCCAATTTGAAATCAGTTGTTTGGGGAATGTCTTGCTGCTAAAACTGCCCATAAGTTCCTGGCAAAGTTGGCTGGATCGCTTTTAACCTTGTCATTGCAATTTTTCTGCACTTTTTTAGTCATTTGTAAACGTAACACATTTACGTCTTGGTCTAGGTTTGTCTGTGTCAGCTTGATGATTTCATGCGTGACATGCACTGATGAGTATATTATGTATATTCAAAGAAAACATCTTTGCTTTGTTTTAATGTCCCATCCATTCAGGTTTACTTGTTTCTTGATGTTTGGAAGGCAGCACAAAATTATGCAGAATGAAAAACATAAATAATTCCACATAAACGAGATAAAGCTCAATTTAAAAGCCTTTCTTTAATAGGTATATAGAAGTGCGGATATTTGTGATAAAACACTAAAAAAGAGAACGATCTAAAATGGATGTGTATTGTGTTACTTTCCACCTCTGCTTGTCCCTCATTACAGTCCTGTGATCAGTGTGCACACAGGAAATAAACAGAGCTGAAGAATACTTCACTATCTCTTATTGATGGATACCTGCTAGAAATCGAATCAGGATTTATTATGTGCAACAGGGGAGTAATATGACACCTTCTTCATACACAAAAATGAATTGCAGTCTTAACTAATGTGTTGTGGTATTGTTTTACGACAGAGATATGGATGAGTGGTTATTAATCTCTCTATGGACCTATCTTAAATCCATTGCAAGAATTATATGAAGGGATGAGACAGTCATATTCATATTTATTATCAGAAATGTTGGATTTGTTTTATGAGAACAGAGAATGAGGGGAGATAGAAGAGGAAAAAGTCTGTTTTCCCATTTATTTTAAAGAGAAAATAATCAGCTTGTTTTGACATCGAGCTCAGTTTTTCATAAATTTCACGACAACTTTGAATTTTTTTTCTCCCCGCTGAAGACAATCTGTGCTTAAAGGCATTTTATGAAATAATTTTCCATGAATAATAAAAAGCCACTATATGCAAATTAAAATATATAAGGGACCAAGCAAAAAGCTCATCAAGCCGAGTGCTCTGCACAAAGATAAATTGAGGACTCATCTGCCCACTGAGCAATTTTACCATGATTGCAGAGCCTTGCAGGGACATAGCGAGCTTCCTTTACGAGGGACTGGGCCAACTTTGCTCAAGTGAATGGTCTGGAATAAATGACATGATTTTGATCAACCTTGTTGGGCCATGAATTGATATGGTGGTGGATGGATTTTATAGTGTCTTAAATGGACCAGACATAATTTGACAGAAGTTATCTTGACCTGAAGATACCAGTGGAAAAGTGTTTATTACCACAGCTTTATAGTCGTAGCCTAAACCTCATTGGCTTATACGTATATGAAGTTTTTTCCTGTGTGGTTTCCAATGTTGGTTAAATGCACTGTGACACTGCTTTCTAGTTTGGTCAATAAAACCCATAATTGACCAACCTTTTATACAATTAAGCAGAAATTAAAGCCAATATGTGCAGAATTTTCTGTGACTGAATGTTTCAAATAATCCCTTCGGCCTATGTGTTTGTTTTTATTAAAGTGAATCCTGGTCAAGATGGGACAGTATTTGTCTTCATGATCTTAAACCAAGTCCCATAGTAGTCTTTGTCTTCAAATACATTGCATTGCATAGACTGAAAGACTGGGACCCTTTTTATACATATGCACCAGGGGTCATCATATTTGAAAATTAAAGCTGACACATGATAATCAGACTAATGCCGTCGATACACGAGAAGAATTTACAAAAACTTAAGAAATACTTTTTTATAGACTAACGTCTGACACCTTCTCACATCTAAAGACAAGGTGTCAGAGGCTCACAGAGTTTTCAGTCACAGACTGAGACTTGGCAAAGAACAGGGATCTTGAAGGGTCACTAACTGCAAGACTACAGATAGATTCTTTTCTTATTATTATTAGAGACTATTTTCCATTATGCACTTGGAAGAAATTTACAAATGCAACTTTTGAGCAGAAATATATCTAGTTTATCTGGAAGTAATTTCAAAGTTGGATCTGGGGTGCTAATATGAGTATGCAAACCTTGATTTATAATAATATCAGGTTTGCTTTCGTAATGGCACACAGAAAGTTGGAGTTTTTAAGCAATAACTTAAAACTTGCCAAGTATTTTTTGCGCAAATTAAATTCTTACCGAAAGTAACCAAAAGTTTCACAATATCTTTCTTTAATGAGGTATCTATTTTTAAGACTCTTTGAAATATATAAGATCTATACTTTATAGCTTCAAGAAAACCTTTCTAGTCTTTCACTCAATCAGTCCCCAAACAGCAGTTGAAGTAGAATCTCATTACTCTTATTTAAATATATATATGATTTATTATTCAATTCCATATTAATTATTGTCTTTCTTTTCTTGTCCTTTTTGTGTAATACTTTTTGTGTCATATTGGCCTTGTTGACTAATTTGTGTTGTTTACAGTCACTCACTCTTTTGTTATTTTGTTTTGTAAATTTGTATTGTATAATAAAGCATTTAAAAAAAAAGAATTTGAGCAGGAAACCGAAAGGAGAAGAAGCATGGAGTTGTGGAGGGAGCAAGAATGCCTCTTCAACATGTCCTCTACTTTGTATCACGACGGAGAGGTTAATTAAAAACATTTGGACAAAATCTGCAGCCATTTCTAGGACTGATCTCCATTCATGCAGCACAAAGATGATTCAGTTCTTGTTTCTTCAAAGTATTATGCTGTATATCAAACAAAGTATTTCCTTTGGGTCAGAGAGTCTGGTGGTTCTTCTTCAGTTGTACTCTTGCGCCGGGCTAACGGTCTGGAAGGGAGGGATAAACCAACAAGCTGAAGGATGCCCTGACTCGTCAGTGTGAACACAGCAGGGAGTTTGACTTCACTCTTTTTTTATAGTCATTCCTCAACAATATATTTAGTTTGGAAATATTTATTATCTGCTGTAAAAATGTTTAAAATGTTGCATTTAGGAATATTTAAGTTAAACAAATCATCAATTTGTAGAGTTTACACAGCACATTATGTATATTTTGTTTTATTTAATTGTAATAAAAATGTGAATTAATCATCAGTCCACCACTGGTTTTAGAAGAGGAGTATTGTGATTGCTTTACATTGCAGATGATGTGTCCATCTCCACCAGGTACATGTTACACTGAAGCCTGAATATTTCAGAAAGCATGAACACAAATACTATTTTGACAATCCCCGGTTGATAAACAATTCAAATCAGTAGAATAATGAATCAAACCCAGGTTTGTATTAACAGTCTGTGTAACCATAGACTTATTTTAATATCAATTTTCAAATAGACTAGAAAATAGAACATATTCTGCTGTACAGAATATGTATTAATAAAATGCAATGTCTGCCTGTATCTCTATGAACGAGCCACATGTCAAGAAAATGTTTCTCTTGCACTTTTCAGTCGTGCTGCAAGTGAGCTGTAGTCAGACGTGTTTACTACTGTAGTACTGATAGCTGTCATGGCATTGATTGGGGCTGCTTGTTTGGCAAATATAACTTCAAATGATGCCAGTTCAGATAAAATGTGTGGGTCATCACTTTCAGAGATATTCAGTTCCACAGGCAGACATTCTGTCAGCTGAGAAATCAGCAAAAGTATGAATACGGAGAGACGTGGCTGATCTATATTTTCTCTCCACTGTGTGTCTATATTATGCATGCGGGGTCTGAAAGCAGAAATGTGCTGAGATATGCAAAGACTGCGGTGCAGCTTGTAATATTTGTGGCAATGCATGATTTATTTCAATAAATATCTTTAGAAGGGAGTAAAGCTATTTTTATGCAAGAAAAGTGGCAGTGTGGAAGACATTTTCTTATCTTTTATCATTTTGCTGCCACTTTGTTGCCTTTTTCAAGTTGTTAGTGGACTGGGCGAGTTGTAAAGTTGCGTTCAAAGTCACCTTTACCTTCACTGTTTATAGAAGCTGCTGGAGTTTGACACAGTTGTGCTATCGATACCACAACTTTGTCAGGACATCATTGTAGTCCCTCCAGCATAACTAATCAGGCCAGCAAAATAATTGGTTCACCCCAAACTCCCCTATCTGAACTATACACCCGGTCATTAATCAGGAATGCCACTCTGATCAAACAGGACAACACACACACACACACACACACTCACACACACACACACACACACACACACACACACACGCACACACACACACTCCTTCCAGTCACTGCACTGAGGTTGAAACTAGGAAACCTGCCGGCCCTAAAAGGCTTTACAAAAAAGTGTTTGTACTCCCTCTGTTGTCCAATAACAACATGCATTTATTTACTTCTTGTATCATACTGTTCTTGTCAGTTGTACTTTGAATGACCTGATCCAGATTCTGTGTATTTTTCTATCTTTTTTTAATTGACATGGCTTATTTATTTATTTATTTTGAGCGTCATCAAAAAAGGATTTCTAACTTTGTTACAGAAAAAAAAAGTGATCTTATTTTATCCAGAGACTGCAATAGATGATGTAGTCTCCGGAGATGTTTCCTAGTTTCCTTCTTGTGTCTTTGATAATTGCTGGCAGGTTCCCAGACATGAAGTGTTCAATTTGCTTAGAAGAAAGCTCGAAATTGTGTTAGAAAGGAAAGTGAAATCATTAATTTAATCCAATAAAAAAATCGATTGAGGTCAGCAAGTACTTGGCAAAGACTGCCAGCTGAAAAAAAAACAACATTATTAGGTTGGTAAGCTCTGAAAGCATTAGGGCGGCTTATTAAGTATTTGTATATTGTTTCCCACATATTATGAAAAGAAAAAAAGAACAGAGAATGTGTTACTGCATACACTGTTTGTAGAACTCAGGCCAAGTTTATTGTTTGCCACTGATGGGGAAAAATTACCATAGCTGCTATAATATTGAGGCGTTCACAACAGGAATAATATTACAGTTTGAAATCCAAATAACACTGTGTTACTGCCCTGCAAGAACAAGTTTGTTTTTCTAAGATGGTCTATCTAAAGATGACATGCACTCAAACAGGTCAACACAAGTCAAAAAGCTAAACAAAGAATTCAGAATTGTAACTTTGTCTCAGTCGAACATGCACAGAATCTTTGTCTGTTGTAAACTTTCTGCAAGTAACAAAAGGACTACAACCCTAAAAATATACTTAAAATTTCTGATTTGTTAAAGCAACCAAAACAGCAGCACAGCAATGTGAAGCACTGTGGGGTATACAAACAAAGGCAGGGAGACTTCAGATGATAGCCATAGGCTCAAACCAGTGGTTCTCAACTGGTGGGTCGGGACCCAAAAGTGGGTCGCACAGCAGCTCTCTGTTGGTAGCGAATGTGTGACTGGAAAATAAAATTTAGTTCAAAAGAATAAAAAGCCTGTTTGCTTTTCTCCGTTTCCTTGCTTCTGTCACATGTTTTGTAACAGGCTGCGGTCAAAACTGCACAATTTTTCATTACATAAATCATACCAGAAATTTGGGTCATGATTGTTCATGAAGGAGTTGGTGGTGGGTCCTGAGGCTCGACCAGTAGAGAACCACCAACTATAGCTCTTTATAGGTGTTCTAGATCTAGAGATCTAGAGTTAATAATTACTTTATATGTTAATTATTTCTGATATTTTTTTCAAGAAGTAAAGTAGTGACATTTATTTTTGAACAAGTAAAAACTCTTTTTTTTTTTTTCTTCCTGGGAATCCAGACACACACTATTCACAGGGGGCAGGTTTGTAGGCAACCAGTATATTGTCAGGGTCTATTTTCAGCAGTGGATTAATGTTAATGAGTATGTGTGCGTAGGTGGGATGTTTTATCGTCATCCAAGGTATTCTCTTTTTTAAGTGCAACAGGAAATGTTATTGAGGTGTTGGTATTAGGTTTAACTTTCATTTATTGGTATAGTGTTTTAAGGACTGTGAGGGTTGTTTAAGAACTTTTCAAGGGATTCTTTTTAGAAGAATATAGAATAACACCAGGATTTTCCTTTAAGAAAAGTGTTGCACCTTAACAAGACATGACTTGACATTTAGGACTTCTCTATCAACATAAGAAAACAGAGCCATGATGGATATTTCCAAGATATGATGTAAAAGATGCATGATAGAGAGATAAAGGAAATTAGTTTATGCAGTGCCCGTGAGACTTACCAAACCTGTAACAATTTGCTCTGTCATGAAGTCAGTTTAAACCAAAAGGCTCTCTGAAGGTTACCCTGAGTATTTCATGTAGGGCAGAGAAAGTGGCCGGGCTGAGTGGCAGATACAGCACAACGCTTCATCGCGCTCGGTGCACTTTACTCCAGGCCCAAGCATGTGGCCTTGATTTAGGTGAATGAGCACGTCCCATTTATATTCAAGCAATCAGCAATCGCTCACAGAGACACATGCACACACACACAATCGCATTGACTCTCTCTCTCTCTCTGCTCTCTCAGCCAGAGGTGCTCATTACGCAGCTGAGACAGTGAGGGAAGGAAGAGCCAAGAATGAGAGACCCAGACTAAGGGGAGATCTACTCCCACACCAGACTGCTCACCCCACGCCAGCAGTCAGAGTCAGCGATCCTGGCTCCAGCAGCTGCATCTGCTCACTCACCCAGCTCTCTCTGCTCCCTCTGCTCTCTGCCAGGGAGGTCTGGAGTGACAATCCCCCAGACTCCAGACCTCCAAACCCCCTCTTACCCCAGACCCCTGCTCATGCAGTGCAGACCAGGTGCTGAATGTTTCCGATATGTACTTCAAAGCAGCAGGATGGAGGCAGAATAAAGAAAGAGCGGGTGCACAGGTAGGTAACATAAGGACAGGCCAAAACTTACAAGACACCCTACACCTCAAACATATTCAGATTCAGAACTTTTGGAATCAAGCAGAAAATAAAACACACAAAGGGCTTTTTTATGGTGATATGGAGCTATGGGTCTGAAATAAAGTATAAAGTAAAGTGAAGAAAAGTAGGTGAAGTACAAACAGAGAAATGCTGTAGTGCCTCTAAGGAGCAATGAAAACCACAAAAGAGGTAAACAAAAGCTTTTAAATTCATGGAAGCATATCTCTGGCAAAACATACAGCAGGATATACAGCAACCCTAAAGAATCCCCGCAGTGAATTTTGGTGACAGACTTATTCAACTTTAAGCTAATTTTTAAACCTTCAAAGCATCTATAAATCAGTATTTCATTATGAAAATGGAAAATACTGGCTACTGTACTCATTGATGATACCAAACTGCATTTGCTCTTTGAGTGATATATCTTTTTTTTTTATTTAGTTTGTTTAAATAAAGGCCTGTAACCTTAGCTCTGAGTTTTGAAACAATGTATACCACAAGTTGAAAAACTATTTTCACTAACTGGGAATTGTATTTCTTAACACACTTTAAATGGATAATGGTTTTTTTCTCCCTTTTAAGGTCACATGTTATAGTCCTTTTCAAAAAGTTTAAATACTCTTCAGAGCTACCGAAATCATGCCGGTGAAGTTTCTGATCCTGTATTTTGGCATGTCTATGAATATATATTTCAGCCCATGCTCAAATGAGCTGTGTCTGACCACCAGGGGGCAGAACCAACACCTAGTTGTTGGAGTGTAACCTACCTGGGTTAGGGGTTATTGCCCTTTGTGATGTCACAAAGGTAAAATCTCCAATTCTGCCTGTTTGAGCACACATTTTCTGAAAAGTGGGGTAGGCAAAAGACAGAGAGGACTTTTCTCATAATTGCAGGGTTTGTAAACACACTAGGGACACAAGTTAGTGTTCGATACATTGCAGTGCATTTTGCATAATATGTGATCTAGACATAGACTGTAAGATCTTAAATTTTGGCTCACCAGCAGCAAGATGTTTGATTTGTTTACAAAATAGTCACTTCTTTTTCTGAAATGCGGTAGATTTGAGAATAAAGTTTTGGAAGAATAGGGTTGATGACAATGAAGTCTCTGGGTCATAAAACCAAAAACGAGTTTTAAAACAGTCTTATCTCAGTCACTATCTGGCTTATTTCCCATTTCCTGTCAGTGTAATTTGATCTGTCAAACACAATTGAGAGGCATTCATTTACACATTTTACAGATACAACAGTGTCGCTTTGTGCCCCTAGTGCAATTGCAATAGCAGGCAGAAAATAACACCATAAATTAAAACAGAGTTGATTTTATTATTTCTACTCAATTTACTTGAGTTATCAACACCTTTCTAGCAATCTCAAAAGCATTGTAAGTTTTACAGTCATAGCAATTATGAAGGCTGTGAGGCTGTGTTAGATTGCAAACTGTACAGAACAGGTGTTCAGGTGTTCATGATCTCAATGATCTTTAGGGCCAGATATTTGTCATGTGGATTGTGGAAACATGACTTTGATGCAGCTTTGAAACAAGTGTTAGTGTCATGCTAGTGTTATTTGAACAAGTGTAAGTAAGCAACACACAATGTCGAGCGGCTCTGTTGGAAAACCACAGGAATTATAAAAAGCTTCTGTGCGTCTGTCGAGTCTTTGCTGTAATTATTTTTGGGCATAATTTGATAACAGCTGGATCAGAGACCTTTTTTTTCTCCTGTTCTTTTGTGACAAAACTCGCTCCAGCTCCTGCAGCTGTCTCTCAAGATACGCACTTCACTCAAATGCACAGGATTATTTTAGGGAGCTGTAAGCGTGGAGGATTATGTTAACAGCTTAATTAGACTATTGCTTTCCTAGCAGTCTTGATAATAGCCAATATTTTGTGCATGGAATTATAGCCAATGATCAATTACAGTATCTATTATGTGGATGAATTGAATTATACTTATGACTCTGAATTCATTAAGCATAATAATTCTTCCAATAATATAGGCGTGTTATTGTCAACCCTTACATCCCATTAGGTGTAATTGGAACTGCAAATGATGCAGCATACCTTTCCAAGAATTACATCCATCAAAGCAATAAGGAAGATGGAAAAGTGATAGACAGGTGGGGAGGGAGGGATGGGCTCAGAGATGACAAACCTGTCATTTAGGCTTGCAAGTACAGCTCACTCTTGCCTCAAGATGTTATTAAATCATAAATGTTTGCTTGTCCACATTGACATCTAAAAAACACAACTGAATAGTACCTGTCAAGTGTGCAGTTAATGATGGATGGCGTATTAAATTAAGAATAGATCTGTAAGGGCTAATGCTCAATGATGTGCCCCAGGAATGTATGGTTGTGGGGGTGGGGGGGACATAAATTAAAACAATGATAGCACACTTTCTGGACAGTTTCTTACTGGATAGTTTAAACAAAGGTCTTTTGGTAAGAACAACTGTGTATAGGCCTATTCTGTTGCGATTTTTGAAAGCTTTGTATCACTTTTTTGGTGTAGGTCCTGGGGGTGCTCAGCTTTTTGTAGATACTATAGAAGGGAGCTCAAAGGAAAAAGGGTTGGGGAATACCATGGTCCATTGCTGAAGAAAAAACAAGTCCATACTTTGTTTTCCTTTGTTTGCAAACAAAATCCCAACTTTTTAACAAGCCATAGCTCAGTTTTCTTTGGGTTTGACTAATACAAAAAAAAAATAAACAGTCCATCAGGTTCCAATATTGAAAATGTTGTTTTTTGTGCCATTTTTGCCTTTATTGGATAGGACAGCTGAAGAGAGACAGGAAACGTTGGGAGGAGAGACATGCAATAAAGGGCCGAGGTCAGATTCGAACCCATGGCTGCTGCAACAAGGGCTATAGCCTTGGTATATGGGATGCTAGGCTATCCGTCCCCCACAAAGTTGTTAGGTTTTAGAACATTTTGAAAACAGTTCCTGTTTAATTTAAACACCAAAGCCAGGCATTTACAGTGTGCGATTTCAGGCCAAATATCATTCCAATCAGGCGTGGTTAGTTGTGCAGTGAAGACGACAGAGGATCGACGACAGATGACAGCCTGATCAGCTGATCCCGAACGGTGGAAGTATTTTCTCGCATATTTGATATTTTGGTCGTCTAACTGCACACACTCGAACAGTTAAAGCAGAGCCACAAGCCGATTCCCTTGACTCCTGGACTTATTTTCCTGTGCCTGAACAAACTGACAGACATCGTCCAAATCACTATGGCGACTATGATGCATGTCTGTTAGTCTTCCCCCTCCTATCATGAAAAAAGGAACGTTCACAGAAATATCTGTGGAGGTCCAGCTGACAAAATATTTGTTATGCTTTAGCTGCTAGTAAGCATGTGTTTATTGTTGATGCAGATTGTGTTTGTGTGAGAGAGAGAGTGTTTTTACTGTTACTGAGTATCTGAGCACACGAAAAAATCGATGCATAGATCTGACTTTGACTGCGGTCTGTGGGAATAATCTCTAGTCTCTGTCCCAATTTAACTTGAACAGTGTGCGCTCACAGGTCGGGCCCGTCAATCGGGCACATAAATCGCGAGCTTTGGTCATGTGTCCTAAATGATTCAGTCGTACCGTGTGAGCTGACATTCCACCACGACTTTTATGCAATGGTTCATCGGGCTAAAGATTTAAGGAGGTAAGGTCAATTAAAATCCGCCACTGCAGATCGATTCCAATGTGGGGACTTGATTACCTTAACTGATTATTGAGATCTGTATTGCCTCTGATTGCATTCATCGACGATAAATGCTAAATTAGATGGTGCAAATGAAGGATAAAGACATAAGCGTGGATCGATTAAGCTGCAGAGGACAGATAAACCACACACAAAGCTTCTGTTCAACTGTGAAAATCCCTCCACTACACACACAAAGGTTATTTTATAAGGATCATGCAGGGAGAGAAAGTACCAAACATATATCTTCCACACATTTTCATCCCTGTTGTGTTCTTGCTGTGTCTCATACAGGCATGCCAAGGAAGCCTGGACCCCCACAGAGGATAGATGGCAGCAAATGACATTTCCTGTCAACACTGTAACACATGTCACAGAGGATGTCAACAGTAATACTACAGTCTCAGGACACACTAATGAGTGTCAGGGGACTTGCAGAATATTATCTGTAACCTTTCACACCCAAATAACACATCATATAAGAGGTTGCATTGTCATCCCCATGCAGGAGCCTTCATAAATGAAAACAAGCCTCATCTCAAGACTTGTGTGGTATTATTTAGACCATGAGAGTTCATGCAGAGTTTTGCAAAAAAATGGAAGTTTTTTAAAAAGCATTCAAACCAGATTTCTGAAACTCTAATCTGCATGGTTACATCATCGATGTACAGCCTACAGCTGCTCCATTAACTATGATAACAAGGGGGAACAAACTCTTTTGTTTCTGTCTATGGCAGACAGCTTTCCCCGTTCACTGATACAGGCTGAAGTCTCCAAGGACAGAGTGATGACATATTTCAAACCACAATACAGTAGTTCTCCTCTTTGTTTTCCTCCCACCTCCAAGGCTTTAACACTTTCGCTCTTGAGTTTTGTTATTTTAAGCTCAAAGCTGTGATTTCCAGGGCGAAAAATAAAAAATGCTTGATTTTTTTTTTTTTTGTGAGAAAGATTTTTTAATGAGCATGATTCAAAGTGAACTCTCGCACCCAACGAGACTCGCTGGAAGCTTCCGTGATAAACTCTTGAATCTAATTTTCATTGAAATTTTCCGTCCCGATTGCTCCTTTTGAGGAAGTGACTCAGCAATGCAACCTTTTCCTCAACTCACTCCTAATTGATTGTGTTGAATGCCATTCAAAAGGCATGTTGTGTTAGTCAACACTGTCTAAACAATTCTTTGGAAAGATGTGAACATCTACTGAGTATTGTGCATTCATGTATGAAGGACCATGTGCCATTTTGAGCATTAGACCAGGATGAATGTCAGTTTATTGGTGCTGGAATGGAATGTGAGTGGAATCAAAATTGGCTGTTCACTTCAGCTTCAACTAGCTTATTAAATTCCTCTTTTTCAGTTCAGAACCTCAGTAAATTCCTAGCATTTTAACAGCAAACTCAAGTTTTACCTTACAAGTTTTGCCGGTTAGACATACTTTTCTAACGGTCTTCCACAACACTGGCCATCTACCATCTACCTCAAGTCATGAAGGAAGCATCTTTAGCAGGAAAGCTTTCAGGATGAAGAACTTCAGTTAGTAAATTAACTAAGGGTAGCAGTACCTCATCTAGGAGGGACAGAAAAGTGTGAGAGAGACACAACATTTTTAACATGGATCTGCCGTATTCTGTTTGTGTTTACATGTGTCATGTCTGTTTGCAGAGCATTGAGTAAGAGTAACATTGGGAAAGCTAAATACTAAAGGAATCCTGACCTATTAACTAACTGAATACCAACAAAGAAGATAGCAGTAGCGCCAGACATCCTACGTCAGCTAAAGAAGAGTCTCAGGGAAGAACTTGAAATTGCTTGATTTGACCTGTTATTACGGTTTTAATGTAAATGCAATGTAAACCCTCTCATGATAACAGAAAATCCTTACAGAAACTATTATAGGGCGTTCACACTTGCAGAAAAAAACCTCCTAATATTTGCCAGAGGAGCTGTATGTGTGAACACAAAACAGCCGCATTTTTCACTCTGACTTCATCTGGAGTTTCTCCTGCCAGACCCCTAGTATTTTTTACGCTGCAAGTCCGAGTGGGCTGATGTGAGAATGCAGCAGGATATTCGCCGAGAATTCACCTCAAGCCAATGGGAGGGGGGGGAGTGATGTTTATATACTGTGACTGCTGCACGGTGCATAGAGTGTATGCATGTGACCACTACAATCTCCTTGCACATAATCAAACAGCTCTACTACGTATTCTGTTCATAAGTATGTTGTTCTCCGCTCTCTTATTGATAGTGTGATTCAGTCGCACTACAGGTAGCATTGATTTAAAGAGGCAAATATTCTCATTATAAGACACTACCAGACTCTGTTGCTCTGTACGCTACGTCCAAGTCTTTTTTTTATGTCACGTGTTACCTCAGGAGACCCCCCCACACACACACACACACACACACACACACACACACACACACACACACACACACACACACACACAACACACACACACACACACACACACACACACACACACACACACACACACACACACACACACACACTCCTGTCTGACAGGGATAGTCAGACAGTCTCCCGCTGTGAGGTGCATATGTGAACAGCCAGGTCAGGAGCAGTCCTCCTAATATTATGTAGATATTTTTCAGGAGTGCATATGTGAAAACTGCTTTAGAGAGAATGAAAAAAAGTTGCCTCTGAGTGAAGGTCCTCTCGAAGATCTGGGTGTGGGTCCAGTGTTGTGTTCATGAACTACTCAAAGATGTTTCCCGAACCTTTACTATGCAGTTTATCGGTCCTAAAAATAACCAATCTAAATGTTTGACATGATGTCAGAAAAGAAGAAAACAAATTATGTATCTTCATGAAATTCATCTAAATGAAACCCCGCAGGGGTGTGACAAAGTGATAGATTTTTTTCAACTTGGGATGAAAACCAATCAGAAAACGTCATTATGTGCACAAACGGCTTTTTCTTACACTCTGCTTTTAAAGTTTTACTGCTTGCCATGCTGTTACCCCTGCATGCTCTATGTGCAATGGTGCAGCTTTAAAAAAAAAGTGGAGCTGTTTTAAAGACAATATGTGAGTCATCTCAGGCTTTTCTAGACAAGTTATTGAAAACTGCAGAGCCCTAGTTCCAAACATACGTTCTTTTATGAAAATCGTGCTACCCCCTTTCTCCCAAAGTGTAAATGACTTGTGGGAAATGTGGGAAACTTGATTTAAGTCAAAAAATAACAGTAGATCTAAATGTAAGAGAATCGTGGCTTTCAACAAAATCCTCTGTGTCGTCCCACAGAGCCGACAGCTTAAACATGCTCTGTGTCTGCCTTTTTCTCTCTCTTCTTTTTAACCTCTGCATCCCAACAGTCCCATCCCTCTGCTTTAGCTCCTAAATCCATTTCTCCCAACTTGTTTTGCTTTTTTTCTGAATGCTCTCTCTTTCCTCCATCTGTCTCTTTTTTTCCCTGTCTCTTATCTTCCTCTTCCTCTTTCTCCTCCCCTTTCCCCTTACTTCTTCTCTCCAGTCTATCTCTCCCTCTATCCCTCCTTCTTAGTCTTAAGTAAAAATCCTGGCTCCCATCTTATCTCTAGCCGCCCCATGTAGCGACGGGCAACCATGACCAAAGAACATTGAGGACTTGCATTTCCTTGGCTGGTTGCCATCTTTTCTGCCTCTCTCCTCCCCATGGCTCGGGCTGGGTCATGAATCTGCCTGCCAGCAAGTGGAAAGTTGCAGAAGCCATACAACAAAAAAAAAACAGGCAATTTGTCTGCTTTACTTTGCCGTCAGTTGGTAGATTAACACCCTATCTCATCAGATAACTCAGCCATTCTGCATGAGTATGTGTCTACATAGAGAATGTGACCTTTCGTAAAGGAAGAGACAACTTAGTTTCTGACCGAAGGACAGATTCTCAAAAAAGTATTTTATGTTACCCACAGAGTTCTTTGAAACAGCACTAAAACTTTATACAACAGATATCTCTCTTATTTATGGCACTGCAGAGATAAAGATGTACTTCTGAATGGACTCATTCCAGATCTAACAGAATAGGGAGG